>NW_015545562.1:237153-264029 GCF_001515605.1 Sinocyclocheilus anshuiensis | reverse complement strand
AATAATAATAATAATAATAATAATAATACTCGGCAGGGATCCCAGACCAATACAATTAGTGTGCCTCTATTTTAAAACCCACGAGCCGCCACTGCCTTTGACCTGAAAGATGTGTGTGTTTCAGGGGAAAGACTGAATCAATAGTTCTTCCTTGTTGTATTTCACAGTCTGTTCTCCTCCGTTTGAATCACGAGATCAGTCAGAAGGTTTTGCAGTAGACATTTACTCTAAGTAACACATAGAGATCAACAAATGCCACTGATGAACAGGGTTCAGTTCAGATCATTTGGTAGGTAACTTTTGGACAACATGATAGTATTTTCATTTATGGATGGGCTGTCCCTTTAAGAGCAATAACTGTTGAAACAATGTATCTGTTAGTGATGTTAATGTTAATGTGTGTGATCCATGCACATTGATTCACGATCATATGAGAACAGCAGACTCAACGAAATTGAAAGAGTTCATTGAAAATCACATTAAATAAACTTTTTTCTCTTAAATGTTGCATCAGTCAGCTGACACAAAAGGACAAGTGACCTCTGCATTGGAAATTTGATTTTCATAAAGGTGCCTTGGACATTATGGATTGAACATAAGATTTTGAGTGATAGATGTTTTATTTAATTAAATTTTGTGAAAGCTCTTTTTGGACTAATTTTAGCAGGCACATATGTGGTCATCTAGTTACAAAACAGAGAAAAGACGAATAACATGAATGGGAGCATCGTTTCATTTGAATGTATGTGGCTGTAACCAGAAATGCCTAATTATCACACTGCTCTTTTGTTATAGTGACCTTTTTTTGCCCTTTCACTGGGAAACGGGATAATCAGTAACCTTCAACTCTTATTAGTTCTCTAAAAATTACTGGTACAACAGAAGTCTTAATATGCAGTCACTGTATTTCAACAAATACACAACCATTAAACACCTGCTTCTCAAACTGATGCAAAGGACTCTATATAATGGAAAGAATAAAAAAGCCTTTTCCAAGGTCCAAGACTTACTTTTTCTGGCATTTTTAAAAATACCATCAGTCTACACATCATTTGTAGTTGTGTTTACTGTTTAAAAAGGTAATGAATTTGTTTTGATTCCCCCTCCCCCCAGATATTATGTATTGTGTGTGCAGTTACATCTTTGTGAGAAAACATGCAGTATTACAGTTTGTCTTATGTTTTTACAGGTATCTTGTCAGCCACTGGAAATGGTTATGTCATATACACAACCATCAAACGGAAGGGCAAGTTAAAGCCACCAGAGTTCATGACGCTGAATCTTGCTGTGTTCGACTTTGGCATATCAGGTGAGACTGAAAGACTTGATGTCATGCTGCTGAAATACTGTTTTCATCTGTCAGATGTGCTTTTCAAAAATGAATTAATTTTAAAGTGGAATACAAGTGAATGTACGGTATTACATAACAGAAAGGATCTCTTTGTTGTTTATAGGATTTTCTGCCTTTGTGTGTGTGTTTAAGATACATACATAAAGTTTTCAGTGTATAGTGTGTACAGCTTGTATTGGGCTTTGGGTATTATGTTCCGAATAGACAGTGTGGCAGTAAATAAGCCAAGGTTATTCAGTGCTGCCTCTTTTATGATACTTGTCACTGCCCTTACTGATTTATTGGCTGTTATTGAAATTACACACTTGTGTAAATCAAACACAGATTTTTAAGCCACAAGGTTACACTAATGAACAAAAGATCTATTTAATGCCTTGATTGACTCCTGAAAAATGTAAAGACTCTCTTTTCCTTCAGTTTACTCTGGTGATTAATTTTTCACATAAATACCAACAGTAAATAATTTGTAGTTACTCTGTTTAAATCTGAATGTCTTTTTAAAGCAACAATTCATATTTTATGATAGCTTTTAATATTGTACAATAAGAATGAAAACAATATCTATATTTAACATACATTTAGAAAGATGATGGCGGCATGTTGTAAAGTTTCCAAGAGTTTACTGTAGCCTAGCCTTCATATAACAATATAAAGTCAAGTCTGTGTTAGTTTTAATACAAATCATAAAGTGCTTATGGTTATTGATTAGAGCATGTTTCATTCACAAATTTGGCATTGTTAGTTCTGGCTCTAAACAGCTAATAGAAAACACACGGCATGATTGCTGAAATATTGGCAGGGGAAATTATTTTCAAGTTGATAAAATATAATCTCAATCATTAGACAAATTTATCAGTAGAATTTTAATGGGCCACAGAGGTATTTCACTGGGGCTTTTACCCCAGTAAAAAGGAACCGCTGATTCCAATGTGCTGGCCTTTGTTCCTTGTTCATAATAAACATATCTTCTCTTTCAAAAATGTGAATTCTAGCCCCACCTAGTGGCTGTGTAGTGTCGCTTCCTCAGGGGAGCAGTGATCCCTGATAATAAACCAGCATTTCTTAAAGTATTGCATGCTGCTTACAGCTCAGTTTTCATTTAAATGATGTTTTATTAACAAGGTTTGGGAGGAGCGCGTCAGATACTTAGCCTAATTAACACAGGTGGAGCGCACTCAAGTTAATCAACACCATGATATAAATACAGCTGACTTACCTCTATCCATTGACGGTTTATCAGCATCCCTCCTCCGCCCCATCTCCTCACTTCGAGTTCATACTACACTTATACGGGGGAGGGTTGGGGTACTCTAGGTTCGGGCCATTCCCGAGCTCGGAGCCCTTCCCCGGACAGCACGCCAAATATGCATTACCATACTTCAGTTAATTATATGTAAGCGTGAACTCGTGAAATAGATAATTTTTCGCAACACTTTACAATAACAGTACATGAATAATCATGTACTAACTTCTAAATTAAATACATGAAGTAACGATGATTATGGCATGTACTAATCAAGAACTAACTTTAATCACAGCACAAGTCATATGAATTCATGTGTGATTAATGACCACCTTGAATACATGTTAGTACATGTTTATTACACACATGAATTGATACGACTCATGGTGTAGTAGGTAATGTTAGTTATTGATTAGTATGTGCCTTAACTCATCATTAGTTCATATTTAAATAATATTTAATTTAGGTGTTAGTGCATGATTATTCATGTACTGTTATTGTAAAGTGCATAATCTGTTTAGTCGCCATCATCCTTAAACACTCACTTTCTAATATTTGCAGAACAAACTACCTACCGTGTAGCTCATAAAGTTCATTCCAGTTAATTAAAGGTGGGGAGTGTAATTATATGAGCCACTGACAAAAATAATGACTGTTTTCAAATAAGTTTCCCAAACAAGTTTCTCTCTGCCTGCAATTGGTCAGTCGACAGTCCTAACCCAAAATCACAGCATTTGATCAAACAAAGTAATAATGTTTTTCGAGAGAATCAGTTTACAAAGGGCTTACTTATAGCTGCCTTTGCATATTATTTGGGAGAGAAGAAAGTAAATTACATAGAAAAAAAATTGTGCTTGTCAGCTAGCTTGAGTGTGAGTGACAAGAAATGTAATCAGATATGATTTATCATTTTAAGCGCTCGGATTCAAATCAATAGTTACTTCCCAATTGCCATTGAAGAAGTCTATTATCAGGATGGCATCACTGTATTTAAAAATAATGAGGTTTCCCAGGAGTCATGCACAAGGCAGACTACTCTAGTGCGTCACATTTACGCAGACTTGGGGTCATGGCGTGCTTTCCACCTCTGGACTCTTCCTCTTTTTTTTACACAAGTTTCACAATTTGAGTTGAATTACTGAAATAAATTAACTTTTCCATGACATTCTAATTTATTGAGATGCACCTGTATGTAATCTATATGTTTACAGAGAGTATTAATGAGAATCTGCATCATATTTCAAACAAATGTAAATTTAGGTAGTTTTAGATACAAACAGTAATCAAAGATATTAATTATATTAAAAGATATGAAATCTACTGGAAAAGAGCCATTTGGAGTGATAAAGAAATTTTTTTTGTTACAAAATTTTAAGAAACATCGTAAAATCATAGTTTGCAGTTCAGTCTTTGCAGTGCTCTTATTGCCCTCTGAGAGCTCACTGAAAAACAAAAGTATTCTTTTATCAGTAATAATTGCTTCTGAATTTTTTTTTATGGCTTGTTTAACATCAAGTTCTTTTTGTATGTTTTGTCAGTCACTGGAAAGCCATTCTTCATAGTGTCTAGTTTTGCCCATCGCTGGCTGTTTGGCTGGCAGGGTTGTCGCTACTACGGCTGGGCTGGCTTTTTCTTCGGATGCGGAAGTCTCATTACGATGACCATTGTCAGCTTAGACCGCTACTTGAAGATCTGTCATTTAAAATATGGTAATTACAATGAGCCTAACTGTCTATCTGTGATTCTGCTTATTCTGTCCGTCTGTCATTCTATCTATCATTCTGCATTTCTATCTGTCTGTCTGTTGTTCTATCCATCTATCTGTCATTGTATCTATTGTTGTGTTTGACAGGCGTTCTATCTGTCTGTTATTATATCTATATTTTTTTCTGTCTGTCGTTCTCTGTTTCTATTTGTCTGTCTGTCGTTATATCTATTTTTGCATCTGTCTGTCTGTTGTTCTCTCTATTGTTCTGTAATTCTATCTATTGTTTGATATTTCTATCGGTATGTTGTTCCTTCTATCATTCTATCTGCCTCTCTGTTGTTCTTTACTGTTGTATCTGTCAGTCTGTCTGTTAAATCTATTCTGTTAGTCTGTCGTTCTGTATTTCTGTCTATTTCTATCGATTGTTCTATATCTCTGTCTATCTATTGTTCTGTTCGTCTATCTGTCTGTCATTCTGTATTTCTAGCTATCTGTCATTCTATCGATCGTTCTAGCTGTCTAGGTTAGCTTTACTAACATCAGTTCACTCTGCCAATCAGGTACATGGATCAAACGCCGTCATGCCTTTCTCTGTGTGGTTTTTACATGGATCTATGCTGCCTTCTGGGCCACCATGCCAGTGGTGGGTTGGGGCAACTACGCACCTGAGCCGTTTGGCACCTCCTGCACGCTGGACTGGTGGCTGGCCCAGGCCTCGGTGTCTGGCCAGAGCTTTGTTATGTGCATGCTCTTCTTCTGTCTCATCTTCCCCACCGGCATCATCGTCTTCTCCTATGTCATGATCATCTTCAAGGTCAAATCCTCAGCCAAAGAAGTTTCTCATTTCGACACACGGAATAAGAACAACCACAACCTGGAGATGAAGTTGACTAAGGTTTGTGCGTTTTAATAAGCAGAAATGCTATGTGGAAATGCCATGTCATTTTTGACATGGTTCCATTTGCATCCTCCAGGTGGCGATGTTGATCTGCGCAGGGTTTTTAATAGCTTGGATCCCTTATGCTGTGGTATCAGTGGTGTCTGCTTTTGGAGAGCCTGATTCAGTGCCTATCCCAGTCTCTGTTGTGCCAACTTTGCTGGCCAAGTCCTCTGCTATGTACAGTCCAATCATATATCAAGCCATTGACTGTAAGAAAAACTGTGCAAAATCTTCCTGCTTTCAAGTTTGGAGGAAAAAGAAACACTACAAGACTTCAAGGTATGTGCAACGTTCCAATTCTAGAGGAATGAGGGCGCACAGCTAAAATAACGAAGGAGTGGCTTCACAACAACTCTGTGATATTTCGAGATATTTCGATATGGTAGTAGTTGTTTTGCAAATTTGGTTTTGCAGAGCTCTTTAAAAAATGGGAATTCTGTTTTCTGAACACAAAAACATCTGTCCTTATAGCGTTGTTAGTATGCAGCAAGAATGTGGTGCGTTTACATGTTCGTTGGCATTCTGCGTTAACAAGCTTGGACACTGTAAAGTAGTGTTGACTAATTTTTTGAATGCTTATTTGAAAGATTGTTGTCATAGTATGACTGGATTAGGCTAAACTTAACAAAAAGCAACTGATTGACTGAAGACTATTGAATGTAGCTGTCTTGTTTTTCCCAGGTTCTGCTCCATCTCTGCCTCCCTGAAACAGAGAGCAGCCAATGAAGTTCCAATTGAGATATGAGGAAATGACAGGAACTCACAATGGGCCCAACTCACACTGGACAATTTGTTATTGTGCAATTGAATTTAGACATCAACAGTTCATACCCGCTTAACTTTGCTGTTGTTTCCTACTGCCGTCAACTTCACATACTCTGCAAACACATCTCTTAAATTGATCTGTGTGTGTATAAAATAATTAAGTATTAAATAGGATTCATTTTTATGTTTTTTTTGTTTGTATTGTATTCCAGCATTCTCAGAACCACAATGTTTAAATCATCTGCTTGAACTCTAAAGTGGCTTCACTTTTCAACAAGTCTGTGTCACGCTCACATCTATACAACAGCATGGTCACAGAAAAACAACAATATATAGATATCTATATACCGTATAGACAACATGTGTGCATAATGTTATTATTATTATTAGTATTTTTTTTTATCAAATTGAGTGGACACCGATGCACTGATTCAGACCATTGAATTTCTTTTACATTATTATAACAGACGTACCATGATAGTTTTGGGGCATGTGCAATGATTATATACTTCAGAAATGTTACATTGAAAGGTGTCCTCCAAAGATTCAGTTCATGGTCTTAAGAATTTTTGTGTTTTCTTCATTTTATTTTTAATCATTTAACTCATTTTAACATTCTTAGTAACCTTTTGCATGTTATCAAGCTGCAGAAAGCCCCTAAGGTTAAAAGAAAGTGAACAGTTGGTAAAGAGAAGTTGTTTACAGGTACAAGTGTGGTTAAATGTTTTCCACAAATATTATAAATGTTCTGTGGAAGTTGGACAACTTATGGAAGTTCTAACAGTTAATAATGTAGCAAGCTGGGTTTACAAAATATTCAGTGTTTCTTTTTTGAAATAGCCGAGACTAGCATATGTCAGAAAGGGCCTAAAATAAACATTGACTGTATAATGATGATTGATCAGAGAGAAGCTTGTAAATACTCAAAACAAAATGTTAGCACAATGATAGCTAATTATTATTAAATATTAAATAGTTTAAACTTATTTTGATGCAGCTCACTGTTTTACCTGAATGGCAACCAGAAATATTTCTGTAACTGGAGGTTTGGTTATTCAGTAGACATATTATCAAAATGAAATTGTATTTATTTTATTTTATTTTATTTTTTTTGTAAGACACTCCATTAACCTTTATGTATTTGAAAAATATATTTTTTTTTTACAGTGTATAGTGATAAAAACTAAATAAACAAAAGCGAATATTTCAGAAATATCTTTTCTTGGAGGCAAGAAAAGAAGGCAAAGTATTTAGCAGAATGTCCAGAGTAATTTTTTAGCCCTTTGAAAAAGTGAACCACAATCTGAAAAGCTTTTAACCATGATTGAGTAAATGAAGACAAATATTTTTGAATGAAAGGAATGAAATTTTTGTGCAATGTAGCTCAGACAATTGTTCACAAAGGTCTTGAATGAGCAGCTTTGTGGTGTGCTCTCAACAAATGCAAGGTTTGACCTTGTTGGGTTCAGGTTTAAATTCCCCATTCTTATCTCCTGAGCCTCCGACAACTGTATTACCCAAGGCACTTCTTCAAGTCCTTACAGTCTGTTGGTAGCTGAGCCTTATGGTGTTGGATTTCCCTCAGCAGTTTTTCAGCAGTTCAGTATAATGTCCACGTCTTTTCTCTGATGCTTTCATGCCGTTGTGACGGAGAGGGTGACTTCCCCTGCAAATCAATGCCCCAGTTGCAGGAAGTAGAATATGCACTAAGTAATAGTAAGTAATAGTCTTACTGACTGCCTTCTGTTGTCCTTGTCATAATGCAGTTTACAGCACGCAGGAGCCAGAATAACAACCAGACAATATGCTAAAAGACCCTTCAATTTCCACTGACGGCTGTAAAAGCCTGCACCTCAGTCTTTAACTGTGACTTAAAATGAATGCCTTTTCATGTATCATGTGCTTTAATCAGCTTGATGAATTATGTACAGTTTATAGAATGATTAGCACATTGAACCTGAAGTGAAAAATATAATGAAACCAAAGGTAAACCTATCATGTTTCATTTAGGTAGATAGGATACGCTTTCCTTCTCAATCAGATCTGACAGGCTTGTCAATGAATAAGACCGATAAACCTTACAAAAAAACTTTTAAAAAAGAAATCGAAATCTCCATTAAATGAAAGAATAGACTATTCTACTATAAATAACATTTTGCTTTATTATCAAACCTGTACGTTTTTACTTATGGTCAAGGGAAGCACTTAGAACCAACCAGAAAATGCATTGCCATGTGAATTGATGTAAAATGGGACATATAAAGTGTTCTAAATCTAAGTGGTGATCTGGGAGGCAAATAAAGCTAGCAGATTGAAGAATACCAAAGATTTGCATATTTCACAAGCGTGAGGCACAATACATCTTCTATACTATTTTTTAGGGTTCTGCTACTGCAATAAAGCCTGTCACAAGTAACAAATCATTGTTCTGGTGCATTCAACTTTAAAATGCCATTGCATTAGTCAGTTGATATAATGCACTGATTCCGGCCCTGAGGGTATCAGCAGTTTTGTCTTCAGCAGATGTCTTGGCATAAATAGTAATCTCTTCATTGTAGTTACAGTAAGTTAAATTTAATACAGGACCTTGATTAAATGACAACATTCAGTGTAGACTGAAATAGTTAAATCTATAATATCAGAATATGACAATATAAGACATTCAGTATATTGCTAATATAGTCATAACTTTTGTGCACGTGCAGAATACATGCTGATCAATTATCATCATGTTCTCTTTAACATAATTTTTTTTAACCTCATTAAGGTAGAGTTTTACTGCAGAGGTCATTAGCAATATGGTAATCAGGGTTTTAATGTTTCATTTCCACAGGCTAGAATGTTTTTCTGTTACTGTGTTGATATGACATTTTACTGTAAGCCCGCAAATGATGTTATCTGTTGATTATTGCATGTTACCAAATCAATTTGCTTGCATGTTGGAACTACAATTGTTATAACTTAAAAATTCACTTTCAACAGTTGACAAAGGATAGCTGGCTGGAGTTATGAATTCATTTGTGTGTATCCATGTCAGAAAATGTAATGTCAGTGTATCTACAATAATGATCAAAACATTGAATACAATTTGTTTAAAAAGAGCTGTTTTTGTTTATTTGGCAGGAAAAAAAAATTGCATGTTACATGGAAATGGTAAAAAAAAAAAAAAAGTCAGATTGTCAGTATTTCCTGTCAAATAAAGTATAGGCTGTTTGACAAAGAAAGTGTTGACAGACAATGCCCAACAGGGAGGAAATGTTCAATTAACTTATGGCAAGGTATTTTAAAAACAGCAAAAAATAAAAAAGTGTGAGTGCAGAAACTGGTGACATCAAGTCACTTATAAATTGGAAGGAAACAGTAGTCTCCAGCAGGCCCGTAACCAGCTATGAGGCCACCGAGGTCTGGACCTTGGTACATTTTTCATGTTCAAAAATAAAATTTGTTACTTGAATGACTACTTTGCTGTTAGACTCCTGTGAGCTGTGAGTGAGAGCGCAGGCGCAGCCTCCGTGTTGCCAGATCCGGCTATTATAAGCGTTTGTGGACTTGTCTTTTCCACCTAATTTGACACTTTAGAAAGTTAATAAAGTAGGAAGTTTCAGTTTAGACTCAGCGATATCTTTATCACATCTTATTTGCAAAAGATTAGACATTTTTTTTTAGTTTTTTTTTTTTTTAGTATCAATATCTGGCAACACAGCATCGCCGGCACCTGAAGCTGAAAGCAATCAAAAAAGCCCATGGACAGGTTTTTGCTGACATGACACGACATTCGGTAAGGGAAACGCAAAAATTATCATGATATTATCTGTCATAAACGTTATCAACGCTGTCAAAAACAGTAGCATTTAACACTAGCACACACTGATCTGTAGAACAAGTAGGTTACAGAATGAAATGAAATACGCAAAAACTAGCCATGAAGAAGTCTATGCTATGTCATTCAGTATAGTTAAATTTTCACAAATCATGCTTTAAACTTTCATAAGAGCACTAGACAAAGTTATGGTATTATGTATTGTTGCAATAAACAAATTATGAAATTATCCACCCTTAAATATGGTAAAGTATTAACAAATTTTGATGCAATAAATAGGGTATGATTTAAAAAAAATCATCCCTCCAAAACAGAGAAAACATCTTTCACAAACATCTACATGTCTGTCTCCTTTAGAGTGTTTATAGTGTATATAATGAGTTGTAGTTGTAGGGGTTACACATTATATTCTTAATTCTTTAAAGGGGTCATGTGTCCTCTTTTGGAAGACCAAACAAAGTAGTTTCGCTTTCACAACGAAACACACGGTCGGCCTAGAGTGAGGAACGGCCGGCGGGCTTGAGTGAGTGGCGGTCAGCGGACTCGACGAAGAAGCAGCCACATGTGACGACCCCGGGCTGGACTCCGCTTCGTCCATGGTGAAAGCCGATCTGGCGATCCACAGCACGAAGTTGATGTATTTCCTCAGTGACCAGCAGGGATCAGCTCTAGGCATGACGAAGCGGATATCATCCTCTCTTGGAAGGCCAAACAAAGTAGTTTCTCTTTCACAACAAAACGCACAGCGTCTCGACATGGCGGCGGCAACAACAATACTACAGCGAGAATAAAAGTTACGCCTTATTTCTTTGCGTGAACATTTGGGCGGCGTTATGCAAATCTTCCCACATCGTGATGTAGACATGTGGGGGCGTGTTAGAACGAGCCGTTTTAGGTAGGCGTGGTTGACTCTTAACTTTTATAAAGAATATCTCTTTGGATTTGAGACTTTAGTCTTTGCAACTTTACAGATTTTCTTTATGCACCAAGAGATTGTAACACTCCAAAGAGAAAGGAAAAATTGGAATCGCATCATAAGACCCCTTTTTAAGTACAGGGAGGGTAGCGTTAGAAAGACTACAAGTGCACATGAAGTGTGCTATTTGCGACAGGGCCTGTGTGACATTTTCAGCTGTTTCGAATCAGAGCAAGTGGTGTCTGAAGCCGGGTTTCCATCCAAAGTTGAGAACTTATGCGCAAAACTGAAATATCGCATAAAACATTTGCGAATAAGCACCGTTTCCATCCAACGAGTCAAAGAGAACAAAATCGTCACTTCCTGGTAGAACTGGCACTATATATCACTAAGAAAAGTAGGAGAAGGCACTGAATATAATAATTTTCATATATAATAAATTACTTGCGCCTCAGAGCGAGCAGACAAAACTAAATAATTGCGGTCATTGCTTTCGGAGGTGGATGCATGCTGTTTGGAAGCGCAGTCGTGTAACAGTTCCGGGAGGCAATTATACAGGAATACTTTGATGACAGACTTTGCTCGGGCATTTCAAAATGACCATAACAACATTTAAGATGCTGTGGAACAAGATCGGTCCAATGGTTAGTCAGGTTTTGCCGTCCAATAGCGCAAAGTAACATATGACTTTTATGATGCGCATGGAGGAATTTACTCGGCAAATGCGTGTACTTCTCCCATCATTCGCATAAACCCTTTTCGCACAAGTCAAAAACCACTTCAAGCGAGCGTAAAAACTTTTTAGTGAATTATTTGAAATTTGGCGTTTCCATCACTCGTTTCTGAAGCGATAGGCTACTTCAAAATGCGTATAAAACAGTGATGGAAACAGCTTGATACTTCTCAACCTGTCTGAATCATCAGTCTGAGTTTGAATCATTCGCGAATCAGGATCTGTGGGAGTTTTTAGCAAAGACTATAGAAATACAAAGACGGTTCACTCTTATGAATGGGAGAAACTGCAACGTGCAATATGGCGAGATAGTCCCGCCTTCTAAATGAAAGAGCCAATCGCTGATTGGTAAAGTCATTGCATCACTGCAGCGGCTGTTATAAGCTCCGGTTCCCATAGAAACCTGAGGCCGCACCAGCCGATGCGCATGCGCATTCTTAAGTGCGTTATAACTGCGCATGCACATTGGCTGGTCTAGCCTGAAAAATACGCTTTTTAAATGCTATTTGAGCATAAGAAACAACATTCATGGGGCAGTTCATTTCCGATTTTGTTGCTGATGCAGTTTTTGAGATTTCAGGATTCCCACATTCATTTAGATAGGACTTGGTCTTGTTTGAGCTGGCCGGAGGCATTGCATATATGGCCGCCGAGTGAACAGACTTTCTTCTCCTCAGCGTCACCCTAGGCACCATTAATGAGAGTATCATGACACATGCGTGTGATGCTGCTGACGCAGAACACGCATGTGCTGTGACCTGTTTATGAGTAGAGGAAATCACGAGCATGTGCCGTGGTACTCTAACCCTAATTATTGTTTAAATTGTTACTGCCTTGAGTTATTATTTTGGAATATAACTAACTTGATGAAATTCAAACATGGCTTTAATAAATATAATATTGATTTCCATTGTTAATGTAAAAATATAAAATAGAATTTTGTTTTCTTTTTCTGATAGTAAATAATGCTTATTTAACCAAGAAAATGTGACTGGGACATGAATTTATATTTTATTTACAAAACATCTACATGGTGCTCGAGGCCACACTACTGTTTAATCACGGCTAAAGTAATTTCAAGCACTGCGCCTCACTTTTTCTGTTTTTGTTACTAACTGTGTCAGTCATTGTATACATATTTTTTTGGAAAATAAAAATAGCATAAAAGTGTACTTTTAACTTTCCAAATCCCAGTTCAGACAGAAACAGTAAGCATGTGCGAACATAGCAGAAAGGCTTGGAGACATGTGTCTGTGGACAAGTCCCTCAGGGACGGAGAGAGAAGATCAACCTGTCTGTCTGCACTTTCATGTTTCTTAGCACGTGTTTGAGTTTATCCCTGGACTTACCCTCTCAATCAAACCCACATCATAAAGGGGAGTTGCAGGCAAGATGGTACCCCAGGATAATAATGTTCTGTACTGGTACATCAGCATCTGTCAAATGTCACACAGTAAGGCAAAATGTAGAAACTCACCAGAAATTGTGAATACAACACTTAAAGATGAAATAATGTGTCCAAATGGCCACATGGGTGAAATTTAATTGAAATATATTAAGTAAGGGACAAAAGATGAATTTAGGTTAAAATTAAGGGGTTAAAGTTTGGATGGTTAGCATTAGCCAGTTAGCACCTGTGGTAGAGGCTGTAACCACACATCAGGGCCCAAAAATCTTTCTCTGTTTATTGATTGCCCTTCAAAAATAGTCATGTTTTATGATGAAATATGTATTTTATACATTTAAATATTTAATTATATTTTAGATGCTTTACCACTGCCTAACTGTTGTATTTATTTATTTATACATATAGACTAATGTTCAAAAGTTTGTGGATGGTAAGATTTTTCAGAGATGTCTCTTATGGTCACCAAGCCTACATTTATTTGATAAAAAAAATACAGTAATAATGTGAAGTATTGCTACAATTATAAATAAATATATTTGAAAATGTAATTTATTCTTGTGACGGTAAAGCTGAATTTTCAGCAGCCATTACCCCAGACTTCAGTGTCACATGATCCTTCGGAAATCATTCTAATATGCTGATTTAGTGCTCAAGTCAGTCAGTATATATAGAAATTCAGAGTAATTAAGCTAAAAATGTTTTCAGTATTCAAGGATCCTTCACCATCTGAGCAAATGAGATGAACAGGAAAATTGGAGAACTGGAGAAATGGTCTCATAGACCTCCTTGGGTAAAATACTGTAGCTGACAAGCATGCAAACGGACCTCGTGGTGTCACTCTCTGTTATTATAAATCTTGTTAGAATACATGTCTTAATAATTAATGCAATCTATAAAGACAAAAACTGTTACATTATGGATGACACTAACGAAATCAGTTTGATTCACACTGTTAAATACTAGGATTCTCATTCATCACTCTGTGTCATCAGAGAAGAAAGATGCTAATTTTGTGCCAGAGAGAAAGATGGCCGATCCACCCACCCGGTAAGCATTATACACAGAGGGCTCCCAGTCATAATGCCATGAAATTTCATAGACAAAGGCTTTAATGAAAAAATCCATATTTCCATGTTTCCATATAAAAATGTACATCAGCATAATATTTATAGCTTCAACATAGCAGGCAGTAAAAAATAGTTTACAATGAAAATATTCAGAGCATTCAAATGCATACATCTTATAAATTCAGACTTAAAGACATTCCTTTAAATGATCGCTTTACTATGGTTTCTATTTTTGGCTGATCGATTCAGTTCACGTTACTCGCTACCTTGAATTGTGACGAAACTCAAATGAAACAGTGTTCTGGTGCGTCACAAACTAAACACCATATTAATGGAAGACATATTAATTTAACGCTATGCTCCCATCTACCGTTGTGCTTTCTGTAACACGATAAAACCAAATCATTGCATCAGAATGGAATCTAAAACGTCATGTTTTTAAGTCTGACATATCCACTTCACAGTGAACTCAAAAATTTCAAGACACCCAACAAGTGTACAACTGCACAAACAGACTCGTATCAGCATGTCACATTAAACTTGCGGCTCGCTCACTCTTCTTTCTTTCGCCCATTTGAAAAGATTTGATCTGCATGAGAGACTTGCGCTTTGGGCCTGTTTTCAGGGTTATTCACACTCTTTAAACAAAGCACAGAAGTAATCAAGTAAGCAAGAATACAGAATCACTGCAGATAGGTTATGTAACCCATTTGCGGCAGTTCATTGAATTAAGCGCTCATGAGAGCTGCTGAGAGCAAAGCGGTGAGAAATAAGAAAGGAGGAAATGGGGGTACATGAACACAATTCAGATTCACACAAGTAAACACAGACTAGGAATTACATAACAGCGGTTTTAGGCCACACAACCATAACGTTGTCTAGTTTTAAGCCATTGTGAGCATCACAGTTTCACTACTGATGTGTTTTCCCAGACAGCAACATAGTGTTGGCCCAGATCCGGCCCACATCTGGCCCATGTGAAATCCATGCGGGCCAGATGTGGGCCGGATCTGGGCCGAAACTGTCTGCTGTCTGGGTTGTTCTTTAGAAATGGGTTCAGAATCAAACGTCCCGTTTACGTTACACCAATGGCTTCCCTCCCATTCCAATGCAAGCATGTCCGTAAAAGTAAACTTTGTATGAGCATCACAGTGTTATACACAAGCATAGGAACTAAACCTTCATGCTTTAGGACTAATGTGTTAATAAAAAAGACATAGAGAGCATCTTTGCATACACAGTATCTTAACCATAATTTCTCATGCCATGTTGTTCATCTTAGTGCCATTTTAAAAATGTTACACCGCTATTTTACCTAAAGATCTCACTTAGTTTGTGTCTTTGAGATGATCCTAAGGAATAAAACTACTATGTTACTGTTATACCATTGCACATCCCTATTATGTTTTGTAATTGCACATATTTGGGCTCATAAATGGATTTGACTAACTGTTAATTTTGTCCATACTAAGAATTCACTGCTTCGTATTGAGGGTGACTTATGAATCTTTATTTTTTCATTTTAAGAACTAACATAGATACTAAATAGACATCAGTGAACTAAACCTCACCGATTGCTTTTTATCTGTTAAAAAAAAACTTTAAATCTTTAGTAATTAAATATTAGGTAGTCTCATTATTGTTATTTACTGTTTAGGTATGTACTAATTGCATTAGATGTACCACTGAAAACTCACATTACCTTTTACATTATGTATAAGCTGCTTATAAAGATTCACTGCTGGCAATACGTACAACAAATGGTCACATTAAAATATATTTAGCACTTTGAACTCTCATATTTTATGAACTTGTGGGTCTTTGATTGCAACAGCTAACATTTTAAAAGCTTTGATATGACATACAGTCCATGGCAGTCTAATTCTTGGCTAATTTTGTTTCAACAAAGCTGATGAGCACTCGCATAACAAACACACATCTTCAATGAGTACTTCATTACCATTAGCTTCAACACAAAAGAAATTAATAACAAAATTTCCTAATAGTAGACACCAAATCAGATCACTGGCAATAAGTCGCTCCTAATTAGCAACAACTTTAAAAAATATTTTAAAACCTGCCCTCACACTTATTATGCTGGATGATAGTTTTACTGTAAAAACAACACAGTAGACTTTATACAGTGGTAAACAACTTTTAAATTGCTAGAGAAAATTCAACAGAAGCTGCCTTCTCTTCTCATTGTTGGCTTATACAACACAAGACATGAACATTTTGGGCTCATTATGTGAATTGAGGTCACAAATTATGTAGCCTCACCTAAATCAAAGTTCTCAACAGTGAAGAGCTTGTTAAACCATTCAACATCATAAGACCAATGTCTGCCTAAGATGTCAGATTTATATTTATAGCTTTATGGTTTTAGCTGATTTGTTTTGATTAATCTGACTATAACATGGACTTGGAAAACTTCAGATGGGTATATATCATTGCTATGGCCAGGATCCAAAATGAACTTTTTGTTACATTTGCCAATGCATTGAAAAAACGTATCAGTCCTAAATATTTGTAACCTGACATGAAATTGTGCTTTACATTATTTATTTCTTTTTTGGAACTTATTTCTTTTTAACAGCATATCATAACAAATATACTACCATGTTTTACATTATTTTATTGTAAAAAAAAACCCAATGTCAATAATTAGTAGGTTATTGTACAGCCTTGCAGTGAAATATAACTGCACAAATATATGAAGATTAATTGTTGCTTTTTTCCTCAGATTTTTATTATGGTGACTTAACTGTGAAGAATATTTCACATATAGGAGAAAAAAATGTATTATGTACATTTGTACATGTACTTTGTTGAAGTAACTGTTTTATTAAGCCATCAAAGCCATTTTACTTGCATTTTCTGTTTAAGAGGGGGGAAAGAATACTGATGTAGTTAGTGTCTTTCCTAAGCTCAAGATCACCTTACAGAATTGCACTGAATTTAATAATAAAAGTGTTAATTTTGGATCCTGGCAGAGTCTGAAAAAGCCTTGCACCAGAGGGGAAACAACAACATACAGGTTTGCGCTTTGGCTTATTATTGCTCTGTAGTAGTATTAATGACCTGATCATGGAAAATACTACACGCTGGTGTCTGCTAAACAGCTGATTGGTATCCATTTTATCATCACCTTGAATGCACAATATTGTATGTTTTTCTGTATTAAAAAGGTGCCTCTGTGTATTGCGGTGAGTTTTTGTCCTTGGCAATGTAAAATACAGTTGAAATTACACACAACAGAAAGCAAAAGATGTTAACACTGTTATTTGCATTCTAAACAGCAAATCCCATGACAAAACTGAGACTAATTAGGACAAGCCTTTAAAAACAAAATAACAGTGATGTACAGTATTCACTGCTCATGTAATAAATGGTCAGTGTGTAATCGCCTGTGTTAGGAATATGAAGGTTATTAAATAAAATCTGTTCAAATGTTCTTTTTTTGACCTAATGCAGCTACTGATTAAATAATCAGAAGTTGACCTGATTTTTAATGAGCTTTTAAATATTAGAAATATTAGTGTTGAGTGAGCTATATTCCTCCTTCACAGAGCAGTAAAATGGTAAAAGTATCTGTTTGTTGTTTGACCTCTGACATTGCATTTGCAGAAAATAGGGTACAGCAAAATGAGTCCCCTGTAATGAAAATGATGACTAATGATTTTAGCAGTGATTCACAGTTTTAGCTCATGAAATCTAATATGACACGCTTGTTGTCAAAATGATTTGAGCCCAAAAGTGCATATTTGATTTATGGCCCTCAGAATACGTAGCTGCGTGCCTGAAGTCTGTAGTTTCACTGAAAACGGTGGTGACTTTGTGTTGACTTTGATTTGTGGGCCACTTTGAAGTTAAATAAAGCAGAAAATAAGAATGTCGACTAGGTGATTTATGGTCTGATCCAAGAACATGCATCACAACAAAAAGAACAGTATGTAGATTTTCATTTATACAGCCTTAACGCTAGAGATATGACCAGCAGTTTAGTAGACGAATATACACACAGTTGGGTTATATAATTAGAACTTAATTAAGTGTCCTGAATTGTCAACATAGTTATTTGGCATTTTTAATAGCTTTAGCAATATATTTAGCAAATTTCTTACAAACTCTCTATACCTACACATTGCATTATAATTATGATTTCTAATTAAGATTCAGTTTTGGCCACCTATAAAGAAATGGATTATGCCGGGAGAGATGTTGTCTCCTGCAAAATTACATTGTGGTTTTTGATGTAGGCTACTAGTTTAAGTAACAACAAAAGATCAAACAGTGTAGTGTGGCAAGAACTGACCTGTGAGGATGCAAATAACATTTCATAAGTTATTACTAGCCTACTGACTTTAGAATTTATTTTATTCCTTTTTTTTGTTCTTTATTGCTTTTTATAATAACATGACCTTCATCTTAAAAAATGTTTCCACCGCTCATTTCTTAAAAAAATTAGAAAATTCTATACATTTATTTTACAATTCATAATTTTTTCCTACTGGCTTAAAGCACACCAGAAAAAAAGTAAAACACAAATTTCTGAAGATGGTATCAAGTATGCATTAAAACAAAGTGTCCACTCCAGCATCTACAGCTCTCAAAATGTCAGGGGGAAAAAAAATACACACAATAACCAAATACATGCATACATACAATACATGCATACACAGTTATTTTGGGAAGTATATGATTTTTCATCATTTTCATTATGCATCTCTTGTCTTTGTATATTTAATTTTCATGCCCTCTTCCAACACAAATTATATAGCTCTTACAAAATATGGGGATGTCATCGATATTAGACACAAAGTACATAAAAGTTTGACTGACTAATATTTATGAAATCTGCTGGGTTTGGAATGTTGCATCTAAACACGGTGGCCTTGACGTGCCTAATACCTGTCACATTTAAACAGTCAATGAAAAATTAAGACCATCACTGTACATGAAGCATTTTATCGTTTCTAATGGACTTTTCTGTAGCAAACATTTGGTCCATGTATCTCAACCTCTCAGGTAAACTCTAGTCAACTAAACCTTCCCCAGTGAGAGGCCATCTGCTTTTGGAATGACTCTACAATGAACCCAGCTGTTTGACTGGATCAGTAAGGCTCTGGCTACCACATGCATTTTTGCACAGTCCAATGATCATGAAATGTGTACAGTATACACAGCAGGACAAAAGCTAGCAGTATTTTCTTTAAAAACATTTTTGGGTTCAAATTCCACTTTTGTTTGGCAGGCAGTCTATGTTGAGGCATACATTGCAATGACTGACTTGGAATCCATTCGAATCTACATCTGAACCAATGGAAACATGGCAAACACGAGAACAGTTTGTTGTTGCATGAGATAAGGATATAATTACTTTGATTACACCTTTACACTGTTGATTAGGACAATCAGAGTTTGATGAAATATTTCTACTAAATATTTTTAATTTGTGATTATTAGAACATTAGCCAAAAGGCTTCCGGGATGCAGGTGTGGGGGGAACAAGACTGGCAAAAAGCAAAGAGCTGCTGATTTTTGCCTCCATCTACACCGTTCATTCCAGAAACTTTCACATTAAAAGGACAGTTCACCCAACAATGATTCTGTCAATTCTGTCATTATTTACTCACCCTCATTTGATTCCATTTTGGACCGCATTGTTTGGACAATCTTGGAAATATGTATTCTGCAGAAAACAGAAAGTCATACAGGTTTGGAATGACACGAGAGTGAGTAAATGATGACAGAATTTTCATTTTTTTGGTAAACTATCCCTTTTTTTTTTTTTTTTGTTACATTTTCCACATTATCTTTTGTGTTGCATCTTAAGAGCTACCAACAGGGTTGACTGGTGCTGTATGTATTTGTAATACATAAAATAACTCACAGATCAAAACTGTGCAGATCGACTACTTTGCTAATACACAACATCACCTGATGCAATGCCTAATATTCCTGTGGACAAGAGAACCGACACTTCTAACATAACAGACATACTCATTTCCATCAGAATGTACCTTGATACCTTTATATTGATTTGTACAAGATATTTCTTCAACGTGAACACAGTGTATACCATCTGCACTGCTCATCTCCGCAAAAAACATACAAATACAGACAAAACACATGCTACACTCAAAAACAATATCTACTCTTGTGATTTGACACATACTGTATATTTTTTAGACGACAGCCATCAGTGAATCTGCCTAATGTGCAAAATAACAAAACAACAGAAAGGAAACCTTTCTCATCTTTGTCATTGCTCAGTTTAACTACACAAACGGGTGCATGACCAGATTTGTGGTTTTGTAACAAACAAACACACAAGCAAGTAAACAAACAGATCATATCAATGCAACTTTAAGACATGCTACAAGTCTCTTTTCTCATGAATGAGCCACTTGGGTGTATTGGAAAACCTTTTTTAAATGGCATATGCAGTTTAATATTATATGCAAAACATTTTAGTGATTCATGTCGGTGGTCTCCACACGAAGCACCCTCAGACACTGTTTATTTACCCAGAAGAGTAAGACAAATTACAGTCTGAATATCAGCTAAATGTCAGATTTGACAAATGTACTTTCACTGAACATTTAAAGGAGAAAAACCCCTTTTACAATTCTTAATGATTCATTCTATTGACCATTAATGCTTTACTTGGAGGATATTTTCCAGATATAAGGTGGGACCTCTTGGGGGGAGTCTCAGTGAATACATCTAAATAACTGCTACCAGAGAAAACTGCAAACACACTATTAGATTTGCTACAGGACATTTGTGATAAATGCATGCCAAGTGTTATTTGTAGGAGAGTGCTGCATAATTTGATGGACGCTGAAAACTGCTACTTCCTTTCGCTACTATTTTTCACATAGTTATTTTTAAACAGAATTGGTCTTGATTAATTATGTAAGCACAAGCCTGGAGGAACGTGAGGTGCATAACAGTTAGAAAAGCACAGAGTGATCAAAAAGAATCATGTTGGTGCTAAATAAGAGCAAATGTACTTGTTGATATCTGCTCTTACAAAACATATATGAATACCCTTGGGGATACCACTAGAGATCGAAAATAAGCAGGAACCCACCTGCTTAGATTCATGCTCATAACATTTTTGGAGGCCTTCTTTTTAGGTGTTTTGTATTAGTTCATGTATACAGACAACCTTCCCTCGCAAACCAAATTAACGGCTAAGATAAGCTAGCAGCTGCAGATGTTATACACTGTTCTAGACGAAGGGTACACAAGAAATGAGTGAGAAGGGTTTTTTAACTCTGGACAGCACTGTTGTTGATTGCTGGGGTCGCGAAGGTCACCCCAGGGCGAGAGTGCCGGACTCGGCCACCTCTGGATCTGTGAAGTGCTGCCTGACGTCGACCCCTAGTGGACAGGAGCTGATTTCTTACCACTTACGTTCACACACATCTTTCAATCAAACATTGGTCACGTGGTCCGGGTTTTCCCTGACTTCGATGCACTCGATTTCCTCTCTCTCCCTCTCCCGCTCCCTCTCTCTTTCCCGCTCTTTCCGTTTGGCGCGTTTCTTTTTCTTGTGCCGCTTCTTAGAGGGCGGGAAGAATGTCAAAAACACCGGTAGGATGACGAAACAGTGCAGCACTGTGCAGCCGGCCGTGAGAAGGGAGCACTTGAACAGTGTGTAGGTCAGGTTAGAAGGCACAAAGAGAAGAGGCATTATCCCAATTACAAAACACGAGGTGTTCTGCAAAATGGCAGCCCCATGCTCCTCTAAAGAGATCTTGATGCACTGCGTCCGCGTATGCTCAGTGGCCAGTACGAATGTGTAGAGGTGGGGGGCACAGTGATCCATGGCAAAGTTGAGTGTATAAATAAGGCACAGGATTGAGATACTGTCCATGTCTACATTCCAGAGCGTCATGAGACCCAAGACACCCAGTTCCACGGAGGTGACAGTCAAGATCAACCAGAAGTTCCCCAGTGGGTTAATGACCAGGAAGAAGGTGAGGATGAGAATGGTGAGCACGCTGAAACCCGATGTTAGGATGGGGGAGATGATGGAGGAACTGTAGCGGTCCATGAACACGAACGTCGGATTGAAAACGATGAACTTGATGCTGTTTATGAGGGAGAGAGGTCGAAGTCTCTCCAGCAGCTCCACGACCTCCTCCCTGGTCTTCTCGGTCGTCCTGGCCACCAAGTACATCTTGGACGCGATGATGTCGTACTCGTCTCCGTTTTTGGAGAAAATGATGTCGTCTACAAAGTGTTGATATTCTGGGCTCCTCAGAAAAGAAGTCTTGAGGATGTTGATGAAATCACTTTTGGTTGAGGCGCTGACATTCACGACCCTCAGATAGTGAAAGTAATTATCGATCCATGAAATCTTATTAAAGCCCTGGCCCAGCGTCTTGAGGTGCTCCTGTACTGTGGAGTTCCAATACTCAATGGGTTCGTAGATGTAAAACCCAATCACCGGACTGTAGTTGCTAAAGTATTTCTGTTGGGTCAGGGCGAACGACACGCTGGGTGAATTACTAGCTAGCAGATTAATTATGTTGGAGCCGTCGCTGATTTGTAAACATCCCATGAAAGAAAAGGAGGCGTAAATCAGGTAGAGGATAACCACAAACGGCTTGACGTAGGTGTTGGTAATCCATTCTGTGTAATGCTCCCTCAGGAAGTGCTGAATGAAGTGGTTCTGGTACGGTACGTTGTCGTGGTGAGTAGACAAATCGTGGCCGTCACTCATCATGGTCTTGAACCAAGTGGGCTGGCGGTCCAGATACTCCACCGAGGGGATCTTGCAGCAGAAGACGCTGTGATAGCGGTTTTGCTCCAGCTGCCCGGCAAACACCAGGCAGGAGCCATAGAATGAGAATGCGTAGAAGTAATTCACCAAGATTGCTACACACATGCTCTGGCAGAAAACCTTCACGGATTCGATGTTGGTGAAAGGGCTGGCACCCATGCCGAAGGTGATAATATAGAGCGAGCTGGTCATGGTGTAGCACACCATCACGTCGGCGAACGCATCTGCCACTCTCTCCTTGAAGGGCAAACTCTCTCTGGTTCTTCTCCAGCCTGCCAGAAGCTCAAACACACCCTTTGTTCCATGGCCTGAAAACAAAAAAAAAGAAGCAATTTATAGTTTGATGCACGGGAAATTCCCAGAGAAACTTGATTACACCGCATGTGCAATGTCAGCATGAATATAATCTACAAAAATATAAAACATGAGTAGTGTAAGACCGATATATCAGCCAGGGTAATTGCCCATTTTCAAATTATCGGCACTGGGTGAAAACTGTGCCCACTTGGCTGATTATAGTGATAGATGTGTCAGTTCCAAAATCCAACAACAGCCAAGTTTCAGTAGGCAATATACATTTTTTTGCAGTGAATTTTAAGCATTTGAATTAAATTTATTAGAAATATATTCCAAACCATTTGTCCTAATATATACAATTTTACTTTCATCCCACAGCCCTCAATCAAGTTTGATTTTGAATATTAATCTATATAAATAAATTAAATAAATTAAAAATGTGTTAAATGAGAGTTCATTTATTTTCAGTAATTACATGAATACTTTGCCATGATTAAATTGTACAGTAGAGGCCAAAAGTCTAATACTATTAGTGAAAATGCAACTATTTTTTTATTTTTCCTCTTTAATAAAAAAAAAGTATAATTACATCACTACATTGCATTCATTAAATTATCAGCCTAAAAAATTGACTAAAATGTTACCACAATTTACCTAAAGTAAACAAACTGTGCAAAATCCTCAAAGTCTCTTATTCATTTTAAGTTATGTTTCTTTGTTGTTGTTTTTTTTTTAAATAACAGTTTTCAGAAGCATACAACTTATATTTTATATTAGTATTCCTGGTGCCCTTAGACTTTTGGACCCCACTGTGCATCAGCATTTTTTCAGTCATTGGCTAGATATTGGCATGATCATTGGTCAGAATGGTCAACCATTAAACATGAGTTATGGAATAATAAGCCTTTCATGATAGCTGTAAGATGAGCAGTAATTCAATTACTCTTCTACCATCCACCTATGAGATCGCTCAAGCTCATACATCACATCTAGTGTATGCACACTGTTGCTTTTGAACATTTTAATACATTTGACTTTCATCCATCCACTAAATATTTCACTCAGCATCAAGGACATCTCAGCTCATCTCTACACACTCTGTCGCTGTCAGGGAATATGTCACAAAAACTACTCTCTTACCTCTTTCTACAAAATCATACATTTTCATTGACCTGACAGACACGGAGAAAAAACTAATTAACCATAAAGGATTACGCCAATGTAATGAGTCAGATGGACTCGCTTTCCCTGCTTTTAGCTTTATTAAGAGGAAGATCAAGTCCATTAGCTTATGTGAATTCATCTGCAAGATGAGGAGGGCACATGGTGGGCTAGTGGTCACCCGGTGGCCAAAGATTCAGGTTGCTAACGCAAAGACTGCATGTTCAATTACATACACTCATAGAAGGGGCATCACAATCTTTCTTTCATCATCAAGCACACTTAAGATAGGCACTTAGCCCCAGGTTGCTCCAAAAGGGTTGTCCCTGCAATTATAGGAAGCTGCTCTGAATAAAGCCAGCTGCTAAATGGTAATTAAAACCTAAACTACTGAACACAACGTTTGGTAGAATTAAAACTTTCAGACATCCGAGTGTGAGCATGGGTCACTACTTGCCACATTACTGTATATATATCAACAAAATCATTGTATGAGGATTTAATTTGTTGACCTGCCATCTCACAAACAACACTATTACTGCTTGAGCAATTCTTTTGCATTCTCCTATTAAGAAGATTAATTAGATTCATGAAGTGAGTGCCATTTATTATTTGGAAAATGTGCAAAGAATTGTAAGATGCTAATGGATGATAAGCAAATTTTCACTTCATCTTCGCTAAATGGAAATTGTAATCTCTTGGCTGATGGAGGCTAATTCATTTAGTTCAGTGATTCCCAATCTGGAAAGTTTCATTTGTGTTTTGTTAATAAACTAAAACTATTTAAAAAAAAAATAGTGTAGAAATTTTTACCCAGAAACTATTAGTAAATTACAAAGAAATTGCAAGTGACATAACACATTTTTAAGCAATTTTGAAATAAAAAACTTGAATAATTTTTTTATCTTGTAAACGTCTTTGTTTTATTAACAACAAAAAATCTTGCTAGTATGATAGTATGCTTTGTATGTGTGTATGTTTTGTATAATATGCACAAAAAATAAAAATAACATCTCTGTAAATTTAGTAAAAACAAAACAATAAATATCACTGAATGTCTCAAAGCACTGAATTCAGTATTAATTAAATTCAGTAACAACAAAGACAGATGATATACTTTGCATCAGAATTCACAGTAAATGCAAACACTGAACATTTTCTGCAAAAAATAACCATAACTTTCCATGTTATTTTTTTAATTAACCTTACACATAAAACAAGGATATTTTGCCACTGGCCTGCTATAAAGGTCCTCTGACGGTCTTCTCATTAACATTTGTAAAAATGTGTTTTACTCGTGTGATACATAAATGCTGATATGAGTTAAAATCAACAAATCACTGGTTTGGTGCCAAATGCCAATGCAGTGATATTTCAGCCTTACTGATGAGCCATAAGTCTAAAAAGGTTGGGAAACACTTATCATAGCATTCTTATTATTAATTACTGCCATTTTATTGATCTAAATATTAAAAATATTAATATTTGAACAACAAAAACGCATAGATAATTTAGGCGTTAGCATTTCACTGTTCTGGTTTTAGACATCATCACTTTTCAGATGCTAACATATCACTTAAACATGATGCAAGAAGGATTTCCCTGTGTAGGACAAACGAGAGGTACAGGAATGGTACTTCTAAATGTATTACCACACTCTTATTCAGAATGACATAGTGATTTCTTCAGTGTGGGCCGAGAATGAATCACCACAACATAAATGGAGTGCCATCAGGCTGCTGGTCAAGGGCAGAAAGAAAATGTGCTCAGTTCTAAAGGTCTCTAATGAAACAGGACAAAGAGACAAAACATAACTAAACTGCATATCTGCCTAGATCAAGCCTTTTTTGTCTTATGCTGCCCAACAACTCAATGAGGGAGGCTCAAGCTGTCTTCATCTACACCAAATCAGAAAAACAGTTTCTTATTATGCTACATATCATTTAGAATGAAAATAATCCAAATGGACATTATCATAAGGACTCGTGTCTCTTTTCCTTAAAAAGTCGGAAAGTTGTTAATTACAAAGAAAAAAGATAAATAGTTCCCTTTCAGTCGGAAAGGTGACATATCATGAAAATCTGACTTTTCCAGGTTTTAAGTGTTATAATCAGGTCCCCGTCATTTTGATTTCGCAAGCGACAACGGTGTACCAGCTCTAATGCCCTCTAACTGTATAAGCTCTAACTGTTCTGTCTTTGGCAGCACAGACGAGCACAGAACACTATTTGGCTCGTTTAGTTTGCACTCGAAGTAGATTGGTCTCTCTAAGCGAGATCCCAATTCGTCGGTCATCCGACGTGACGTCTCCGTGCCCTCCTTCAGGGAACGAGGGTTACCATACGTAACCGAGACGTTTTTCATTACTGTAATCTTTTAGTAACCTCAATATTTTCTAATTTCTGTTTTATGGGTTTAATCTTGCCAAGTACCTGCTCAAACTTGCTTAAAGGTGACATATCATGAAAATCTGACTTTTCCAGGTTTTAAGTGTTATAATCAGGTCCCCGTCATTTTGATTTCGCAAGCGACAACGGTGTACCAGCTCTAATGCCCTCTAACTGTATAAGCTCTAACTGTTCTGTCTTTGGCAGCACAGACGAGCACAGAACACTATTTAGAGTCCCAGCCTCAGAGGAGACAAGAGAGCAGTGGATTTATTTATTT
>NW_015545562.1:209762-236810 GCF_001515605.1 Sinocyclocheilus anshuiensis | reverse complement strand
ATGTGAATGTGCATTAATTCATCCCACTCAAAAAAACAGATTTAGTATTCATCAAAATGAATTAAAACAGTGAAATGCAAACTCAGAATATGACGCAAACCTGCAATAATTAAATGTTAAATAACACAAATGTATCTAATCCCATTTTATTAACCAATGTCTTTGCTGCTGACCTTTGATGATCCAGTTCAAGCATACTAATAGGCAAAAATGACTTTAGATAAACTAACAGTTGTGCTTTGTTTTTTTTATTGCTGAAGAGTGTTTCTTCTCCTGCGTTCTACTGTACAGACGTGAATTTACTTTTGCTTCAGCCTGAGGTTTATTCATTACACTTTTTGGTGTGAAAGGGCTTTTATATTTGCTATAAATAGAACTTCTTATATTAAAAACAATCAAGCCCTGCTTATATTTAAAATGTAACGCGAAAGTAACGCAAAAGTAATATAACGCATTACTTGCCATAAAAAGTAACTAAGTAACGTAATTAGTTACTTTTTTAGGGAGTAACGCAATATTGTAATGCATTACTTTTAAAAGTAACTTTCCCCAACACTGCCTTTAAGTGCCCTCTGTGGTTGCTGGGAATCACTGGGTTAGCGCTTTAACAAATATAAGAAAAATATTCTTTATTATATTCTCTCCATTATAAATGCTTTCAGTTATTAATATCCGCTATTATATTATTCTTTTATTTGCTTCTCCTTTGTAAAACGATTCAATTCCATCTTAATTCTGTCATCTTGTGACAGCTTATTCCTAAAATAGCATCTACTGTATGGCAGTGATTTTGTTTTAAACAAGCTCTGTCAAAAGGGGTCCATCCATTCAAGGCTGTAAATTAAATCGGGGCCAGTATAGGAGTGCATAGCAAAGTGACATCTTGAAACACGATTGACATGTTTTACCGCAGCAGCGGCGCCAAACGTTAAGGAGTGCAGCAGCAAATAGAGTGTATTCAAAACTGAAAGCACAAAGCCGCGAGCTGGCACGAGAATGCTGCTTATACATTACAGAGTAAGACAGAGATTCTTAAAGCTTTTAAAATAAAGGCATTTCAACAACGTCTAGGATGATTTCACTGGACCAGCACAACAGGGTCAACGGGACTCTCAATATCCCTGAACGTGGAGTAGTGAGTGACCCATTGTTGTTAAAGACATACATTTACTTCACTATCATACTTCAACATTATCATATACAGTATTATTAACATACAACAGTGAGGTCATACAGAAAAAACCCACTAAATAGCATTTCACCGTAAACACTGTACTTTTCACTAACCACCTGCAATCCATCTTAACAAGACGCAAAATGCTAAAATGAAGTAATATGAACTTTCTATGCAAAATAAGTTTAGCACAGTTTTATTCACAAAACATTCTTATTCATCGAGTGATGGAAAAGAGCAATATACCATACAGCTGTGCATTGCACAATGTTGGAGAAGCTTTGAAAGTCTACCTTGCCAAGTTACAAGCTAAATATAATTTAAACTATTTAAACTACAACCAAGCTACCATTTGAAAAAAAAAAAAAAAACTAGTTAAATGAAAAATACAATATATATCATTTCTATAATAACTTAAGTAACACTTACAATAATGTCTCATTTGATAACATTACTTACATGAACTAACTATGAGCAATATATTTTTACAGCATTTAAAAACCTTTGTTAATGTTAATAAAATACAGTTGTTCATTGTTCATGTTAGTTCACAGTGAATTAATGGTAACAGACAATTTTTTTTATGTATTAGTAAATGTGACCCTGGACCACAAAACCAGTCATAAGGGTCAATTTTTTGAAATTGAGATTTATAAACCGTCAGGCTCGGCTATGCGATTCAGTTCGCCCGGCGCCCTCCCAAGTTCAGGGGCGTCCACTTTACGTCAGTGAAAGCAGCAGATGCCCCTGTCTTTCGTGCAGAGATCGCAGTCCTACTGGCGAAGGACGCCGGTTCCTCCAGCCGATATGAGGTCGGGGTTTTACAGCTCTTACGTCATTGTACCCAAGAAAGGCGGTAGGTTGAGACCGATCTTGGATCTGCGCGTCTTGAACCGGGCCCTTAGGTGGCTTCCACAGGACACTGGAAGGGGCAGTAGCTGTGGCCTTTTGGTAGGATCCCAATTCGTCGGTCATCCGACGTGACGTCGAGAGTGACCGACTGAAAGGGAACGTTTCGGTTACGTATGGTAACCCTCGTTGCCTGAAGGAGGGAACGGAGACGTCACGTCCCGTCGCCACAGCTCCTGTACCACCGCTGAGCGGCCGGGTCACCGGCTCAGCTCCTCAGCGAAAACCTGAATATGCGCTGCATCTGCTGCCTACTTATACTCACGCTGTGATCAGCAGCAGCTGGATGCAATAATCGCATGCCAATGTGCATTGGCTCGTTTAGTTTACACTCGAAGTAGATTGGTCTCTCTAAGCGAGATCCCAATTCGTCGGTTCCTCCTTCAGGGAACGAGGGTTACCATACGTAACCGAGACGTTTTTTTGTCTATTGCTAAAAATATACCCAAGCGACTTAAGACAGTGTGTGAAAATGTGAAAGTTAACATAGAAGTATTGCTGTAGAAGTATTGTTCATTGTTAGTTCATGTTAACAAATGTAGTTAAATAACATTAATGAATGAAACCTTATTGTACAGTGTAAACATAATTTATATAATAATAAATAAACCTAAATTGGAACAGGTAAATTTATAGTAAACACAACAAAACACCATAATTTACAAGTCTAAACCATGAACATATAGGGATTCAAATGTGTGATTCATTTGTGAATCTGTTCATTTACATGAAATGCCCAAACAAACTGATTCACTAATGAATCTGACTTTCCAGTGCTACATAAGAGAGAAAAACGAAACACTGTTATAGATAAGATACTGAAAAATGTAGTTGACAAAAAAACAACAACAACAACAACATAAGTGTGTTACTTAAATCAAAAATGATTTTAGTCTTTCTACTTAAAAATATCACATTGTCTTGCAAAACATACTCCATTAATCTCTGCTTTATTCACAACTTTAAAAAAATAGATTTTCTTTTTCTACTTTTAGTTTGTTACTTCCCAACAATGGTAGTCGAGCAGACTTACAATATTTCAAATAGCAGATTCAGTTCCAAGGGTAGTAAACAGGATTGTGGTAAAAGCATCCTACACAACCCAACACTCAGAATTGACCTGCAAAAGGAGAAACTGCACTGCGCAAACTGTTTTTGTGGGTGTGTATGTGTGTTACCGGATATGCGTAATTCCTTTAGTGAATCTGGTGCTGAAACAATGCAGACCGTGTGCACAAATAAACAGTGGGCGCAATTCATTCATAGTAAATTCCCTCCCCCAGAGTGCTTCTCCCATGCTAGTGAGAACACCTATAGGGAACTGAACTGCAGTGTACCCTGCAAGTCTCACAAGGGGTACGGTAGGAAATAAAGTGCTGTACCTCATGTCTCTGGGTGCTGGTGGACAGGTACAACATTCCACATAGCTAAGGAGGGCAGTTTGTCACAGGCCTCCCGTGGACAGTTCCAGCCGGCCCGGCTGGAGGAAATCTACTCTGAGGCCGTGGCTTCAATATAAAGAGCTGCATCACCTCTCTCGCTGCAGTGCAGTGAGTCATTAAACAAAATTACTGCTTTAAAACTTCAGCACCAGAGCAGCTGCAAACACATCCATCACCAGCAGGAAAACACCCTACAGATGGACCCTTCGTACACCTCTCATAAAGCATGTCCAGTTGTGGCAGAAGATGGAAAAAATATTACACGGATTTCCATACCGTGTCAGTCTATCTGTGCAGCATTGACAAGACATGTACAATAGCCTATATATCCTCTGAAGAGATATTCTTGTAGTAGTGCAGAATATTTGAGTTATTTTACTATTTATATTTATTTCCAAGTGGTATTACCACATTGTTTGGACATGCAACATGGTATTATCATCATAGTTCTTCTTTGTGGCAAATGCTACAACAAAATGGCTTGATTTATTTGGAGTAATTCACCAACGGATTCCCTGCGGTGAATGGGTGCCATCAGAATAAGAGTTTAAAGAGCTCATAAAAACATAAATTAATGTCTTATGAAGCGGAAAAGTTGCGTGTTTGAAAGAAACAAATCAGATGTTTGGACTCTCATTCTGACGGCACCCATTCACTGCAGAAGATCCATTGGTGAGCAAGTGATATAATGCTAAATCTCTCCAAGTCTGTTCTGATGAAGAAACAAACTCATCTACATCTTGGATGGCCTTATAGGGGGTGAGTACATTTATTCCTCAATTATTCCTTTAATGTGTTTTTTATGCATTCATATCATATCTTGCACAAATTTATTTCTCAAATAAATATATCTTGCTTTTGCAGTGCAAAAAATTGTCTTTCATTTTATTGCATGACATTATCAGTATAAAGGCAGCACTGTTCATTCAAAAATAAAAATGAAACATGCTGAGAACGCTGCATTACAAAAATGCCCAAAATTAGCATCTCCTTTGACAGTGAACATGTCCTTATCTTAACATGGCACACATCACAGCTCACCGTTCATCCTGCTGCTAAGGATTAGGTGTGCGACGTGCACAAAACTCAACACAACACAACGGTGTCTAAGTAGAAAGCTGGGCACTTTGCAGAGCCAGTCAAACGATTGCAGTCAGAAGATGGAGAGGATGTGTGACACTTCTGTTGTAACGAGAATCATTGTATTGAAAGGCTGCTGCTGCTTCTTGTGGCACCCCACACATCTGTTGCATCTGCAACGGCTAATGAAAAAGCATGTGCAAATGCACCGCATGTAAATCAGCAGAGGGCTTGAGTTACGCGCACATAATTTCATTGGAGTGGACCTCATCAATCCTGCTGTTGACTCTACGAACCATCATTTAGCTGTGTTTGGCAATGAACACGTTTCCATTTTTAACCTTGGAATTTCAAGATTGTCATTTCAATAGAAACAGTACAATACACTACCATTCAAAAGTTTGGGGTAGGTAGTAGTTTTTAATGTTTTTGAAAGCAAGCATTTATTTTATTAAAATACAGCAAAGCAGTAATATAGTGAAATATTATTACGAAATATAATATGATTAATATATGCATTCTTTTCATCATATATTAAATCAGACATATAAATAAGAAAGAAGAAACTGCCCTAAGATCTTTTATGCTAAACATAAAGAACCAATCTAAAAATAGCCAAGAGAAAGTACAGTACAAAGTATTCATATATGAAAAAGGCTGTCCAATAAAAAAAGATTAATAAAAAAGTTGGGGCTTTATATCCATCTCGAATGAATAGTTAAAACTTTTAGATCTTTCTTATGGCCTACTTTTCTGCTGAGACGCCGAATGAGCTGAACAAAACGCCCTGCATTTATTGTGCCATGGGCCACACTAGTTCAACTATTGAAATTTCTTGACCTCAAACCCACAATTTAATTGTTCATTATCAGTTTCGTACAAAGTAATGAGGCTACTTTGATATCAAAAAGACAATGAACTACAACATACAGTAGAAGCTAGTACAGTTTTAAACAATACATCAGCCTTAAAAAGAAAGCAGCAATCAAGGAAGTGGTTGAATAGCTCATGATCGCCCTTTTCCATCACTCGCTTTCTATACGCCGTGGCTTCAGTCACATAAACTCATGGGAGAATCTACCTTACAATCTATGACAGCATTTCATGTCATTGTAAAACATGCCACTGTCAGCACGTGTCAGTGTGTTCAAGGCCTTCACCGGAAGATCTATTTCTCCTAACAATTGTACTCCCACACTAAAAACAGCACTTTTCCTTTTAGTGGCCTAGAAGCGTAAAGATGACAGTAAAAATATTGTCAAGTTGAAACAGCTTCAATCCAAAACACTCTTGTATTTTTAATGCCAATTATTCCACTTGAAGCAAGCCACTAAACGAAAAAGAACCCATTCCCGTAATTTCCAATCTTACATAATTTTCAGAAAAAAAAACCTGTGAAACATAAATCATACAACTGAAGGATAAAAGGACTGGAATATTAATGACAAATGAATAGCTGGACGTCTGTTATTATTTCTATTTCACGCATCGATTCAGTAGTCGCACATCATGCCTGACCAAGCTATGCGAATTAATTTTTTTCTCTTGGCTTGCGATGTCCAACAAACCTTTCTCATTCTGATTCTTCCTCCTGACAATGGCAAATTATCCAGCCACAGGCTTAATGGCATGTAACATATGACGCTTGAAGACATTTGTGATAAGTAGTTCATTGGTAAGACCCCTAATCTCTTCCCCAGGACTTGCTCTTGCCTTCTAGCACAGAGGCAAATCAATGGCATTCAACATGGCCAGTTTTCAATCTACTAACACCCCATCATCTATATTTTCCTGCGGGAGACAGCAAAGGTCTGCTGTAAATGCTGGCGGTTGCACGTGTTTGTTTCTAGAATGGTGACTGAGACGGGAGTGGGCTTCCCAGGCACTGTCAATGTGTGTTAGCCATGACCAGGCACAATCATGCTTGTGTGGAGAGAATTGCAAGGAGACGGTCCAGATCCCAGGGCACATGCTGTTCCACAGTCTGTGGCCCTAAATGAGCTCGATCAATAGGACTGACGTGCTGGAGAGTGACTACGCCACTGCACACACACGCACACACACACACAAACACACACACACACACACACACACTTACATTGTGGCTCACGACAGACATACGGATGTCGAAACCCAGACATTAACTTAAAGGGGTCATGAACTGCCTCTGTTTTTACTTTGTACTGTTCTCTGAGGTCCACAAATGTCAAAGTTCAACACACACACACACACACACAAACACACACACACACACACACACTTACATTGTGGCTCACGACAGACATACGGATGTCGAAACCCAGACATTAACTTAAAGGGGTCATGAACTGCCTCTGTTTTTACTTTGTACTGTTCTCTGAGGTCCACAAATGTCAAAGTTCAACTACATCTAGCCATCTTTCTGATAATTTTGTCTTAATCTGCTCTTTGATTAGCTCTTTTATTTATGTTTGTCAGTGTTATCTATTTATCTTTCATCTCTTTTCTCGTATAATGATCTAATTTCTTATGCTTAACATTTCTCTGTCATAATAGTCATAGTCAAATTTCATAAATGAATGTGCTAATATGACTGCAGGAAAACAAAATAAAGGTGCAGCAATGTTTTCTTTGTGACTTTGACAGCTTTAGCATGCCACATTTTGTAGATAAGCTCCGATATTAAATTTAAGCCAATATATAGTTACAGCAAAGACAGGTCTTTGTCCAGTTCATTTTTAAATGACGTGACAACATGAAAAATAAATTAGCATTTGCAGAAGTGGTAAAGTCAGCCTTTATCCTGACCTGGGCCACGTTTCCGAAAAGCATCATAAACCACAAAAAAATTTTGGTGTGGGATGTACTTTGAAACAATTTTCACTCAGAAATTTCTAGTATGTTTCACAAAATATTATAAAGAACCGGCAAGTAACACACTGAATTAAATGTGAAATTTTGATGTAGAAAGACAGAAATGGTGTTAACTTTTAAAACTCAGATAATCTTGTTTTATTTACAACTTTAAAAAATGTTTATCTACTTAGCTTAACATAATTTGTCTGTTATTTTAATATAAATTGTTGGATAAACTCAGCTTTTTTATAAAACTGTTGTTTTGGTATTGTGCCACTGCTCTGTTTCTGGCTTCACCTTTCTTTTCTTTTATGAATTTTAATTTCTTTGCTGTCAACATGACTCGCTCACCATGTGAACTTCTCGCATATGCTCAGCTTCAGAATATTCAGCAGAGCAGACTCCGACTATTTTTGGAGAGGGTGAAAAAGATCACAAATTGAAATACTAAAACTACTTGCATGACACAGAGCACAATTTGCGATTTTTTTCCACATAAAACCGATTTAATTAATTATTATTTACTTCTACAAACCCTTTCTGGTATTTTAAGAGCTGCTTGAAGATTCTTTAAAAATGATCCTTATGTGGTGCATGAAAAACAACAGCAGCTGAGTAAATATTGACAGAAATCTCAATTTTGATTCACACCCCTTTCAATTATAAATGAATACATTTGACATTATGAGAATTAACTTTATAATTTCTATAATTCTCATGATCAAGGCTCATCATACGTCAACAGCAAACAGATTTACTGTATGTGCACTCAGATCAGGAGGGGAGTGAGTAGTCTGACATTGATTTCCTATCCTGTCATTTGCCCCAGCAGAACAAAGCATTTGCCGCTCCGCCACTAAGACGTGTGGCAGGAAGCAAGTCTATAAATAGGCCCCTTGCTGTATGCGTCTGAACAAAAATAACCTCCAAACTTAAATTGAGGGTATAGCACGCACTCCATCCATTGTCTCAGAAAACAGTGTCGCACATTGTTTTCTGCAGAGCATCCATCTTCTGCCAAGTCCTTTTAAACGGACAGTTCGCCCTAATATGAATATACTATCATTATTTACTCACCCTCATGTCGTTTCAACCCCTTTTTTGTCCCATTAAAGACATAATACATTTATTATGTAGCTTGACCACATCTGTTTAAAAAAGGACTAAAGAAAAAACATAAAAATGATAAAAGTAATCCAAACATATGCACTATAAACATTATATAGGAAAACTCAAATTTCAAATGTGTCTATTCTATCAAAAGACCTTTCAGAATGATCCACAAACTTGAATCCAATGTCACTTCGCCAACTTGACGGAGCCACCCCGTGTCCCCGGGGTCCCCGCAGCACATTGTGATGTGCCGTGTAGAGTGTCACCATTCATCTTCGCTGGCGGGACAAAATCTATTTCTCCAGATTGTCCTTCCTGAGAAGCTCAAATGCAAAGCACAGTAAATCACAGGTCCTCTGGTATTGTGCAAAGAGCTCAAAATCCAGTGGTCAGGGAGCAATTAATCTTTCACGCTGGGCTAGCCTTGCAATAAGACTGAGCATCTGAGGGGTCCAGATCATTAAGGACGTCGTAAATGGCTGGCTGAAGCTTAAGAGGTGAGTATACAATACAACACCAAGCATTATTACCTTTGACCCACAAGCTCCACAAGGACATTCATGATCATAAAATCCTACAGTACAGTCAGTCTTTTCACTGACAATGTTGCTGTCTTCTTAAATTGGGAAGCCGCATGTAACTGATGGTTGATTATTCTATTGTGCGGCTACAATAACCAAACCCACTGCAGCAACTGACTGAGAGTAAGAATGCTGTAAGCGGTTATTCTCCGCAGGTTGTAATTGTGCTTTTGCACCCTGTACACCCTTGTTTTGAGCAAATCATGATTCTACCTCCACAGGAGCAAACAAATCGGCACGCTTTAAATCCGAAGCTAATTAGTTCCACTCAGTTGAGGGTTGTGACAGTCATCACCTAAGGGCATCTAATGCAAGCTAGACAGGTGTAAAATCTAAGGGTGTTTTTAACACCTGCAAGATGTGTTGAGCTCGGAGTTCGTTAAATTTCTAAGTTTGTTTTAGCTTGCTAGATTGTGTTCCCAGGGGTCCACAAAAATAACACGTCAGAAAGAACACAGCACTGTCGGAAATTAATGACTCTACCTTATTCTCCCAAAATGCACAATAGAAAGAAAAGGAGCTAATTATCATTAAAAGGATAAATACTCTGCATACTAAAATATTCACATTGCACATTGGTGCAATGGCATGTTTACTATCTAATATAATTTTTGGATTTACTACATTAATAATTCTAAATTAAGTTTCAGTCAAGCACTATTATGGGGGAGAACAAATCTGACAATTGTCATCAAGTGGGTCCAACACAGCAAAATATCATCAAAAAGCAAATACTGAAATTCATTTATCTATATTACTCTACATCTGTCCATTTATTTTTTTCTATGACTCACGTCAGGTTATATCAGCCAGAAGGTGGCGACAAATAACATTTGTTAGTTGATGAACATTTTACTGAACCGATTAGTTCAAAACACTGATTTGTTCGAGAATAAGATGACTGAATGAGTCAATGAATCATTCACTCATTGGATTCATTCACAACACTCATTCACTAAAGAGTCATTGAAGCATTCACTCAGCCGATTTGTTCAACACACTGATTCATTCAGGTACTAAAGACCACTACATGGTGTTGCTGGGAGATGACTGAATCTGTTGAAACTATTTCCATTGGCAGAGTAAATATAGGGGCAATACAGGGTTTAAAACGTAAGTTATGCAAAATTAAATACTTGTTTATTAAGCTGTTTGCTGTATAAAGGCACTATCACACGTGCCATTGTCCTGTTGATCTGAATATCACCACTTACTGTACAAACACATATCATATAGCCAGGCAGCAACCATGTGCAACCTGGTCTGGTTTTACCTCGCATAGCTTCGTTCATGGTTTTCTCAAATTAGCGCATTTAACCTGTCCTGACACCTGCCTGATGTGGCTAGGTTTTACCAAGTGACATGAATTGTAAACACTACAGAATTTGATTGGATGCACGCCCTGTGATGTCAACAACAAACGATATATAGAAAGTGTCAAGATTCGATTATATATTCCGTTACATATTATTATTTACATTTAGCTTTTTTTATTCTTTGTTTTCTTGCTGTTGATGACCCTTGCTGTCAGAGCAGACCTGCAACCCACCAGAAGGGAACCACTGCGCTAGGTCAGTGTGTCCTGCCCCACCATTATTTGGTTCTATGTAAAAAGGTCAACAATTTACTGAGAAATTCAATGGTTTATCATGAGTGGTACATTAACTATACCATCAATCAGATCCACAGATCATGTTAAAGCTACATCAGTTTATATTAATCTTAACTTGACATTGTTCACCATAATTATGGAATTTTTAGGCAAACATTCACAGATTTTTCACTGTACCACAAAAATGTTGGCCTCTAATTATCTTTCATTTCTATTCATTATATCACAGATTCTCCCTACATGATGAAGCCCACTGTTGCACAAGCATTGACCCCGATGACTGCCATGGAAAATAATTACACCCTCCCTCCTGAGGAGTCACACAGCAATTATAATAATCCTACATACAATCACTGCAGTCTCCGTGAACAAAGCCGCACTTACCCATGGCAAAAAAGGGGATTCCAAGCAGCGTAGAGTTAAATTTCCCATCAGAGATGAAAAAAATCCCAGCTGCCGTCACGTTGGCGATGCAGATGGTAAGGACGCCCAACAGGCCCAGGAAGGGTTTCCCGCGCAAGCAGTCCCGCATAGAGCTGGAGATGGTGGCTGCCAGGAGCACCAGCACCAAGCTGACCAGTACCTCGCTCTTGGCCAGCACGCCTGTCTTGTGGAAGTCCCGCCATAAGCTGAAGGATGTAAGTGAATGGATGTGTAGTTCCTGGCTGTCTGTAGCCAGCTGGTGCACCAGCTTACAGAATTCACTCTCCCACTTCTCAGAAATGATGTCCTGCACCACTGGCCCAAGGTTGCGGAGGTAGTAGGTGATTTGGATGGCGCGAGCAAACTTGACCTGTTGATCCCGGCTGTTTGCAGGCAAGGCCACGCCACCCAGCTGATGGCCAATAAAGGACACTCGACCATCCTAGAGGCAAAACAAACCAGTTACTTAATTTATTTCCTTCATTATAGGAATGTTATGAGTGAAATTTAATTTGAATGCAATCTAACAAGTGTACTTTGCAATCCAAAAATATGTTAAATAATTGGTACGCATGGAACATCTGAGGAATACTAAAGTTGATTAACAAATGAATTGAGATCTGTAATATGGGCTGCTGGAAGGAATGGCAGTAGCGGTCATTTGCCGATCATTAAAACAGTTTAACGCTTATTCCGCTTATTAACTTATTCCATATATCTTAATAATAAAATATATCTTATAAAATCAAAATCTCTGAATAAAAAAATCAATATACTGCACATTTTTACACGATACATTTGTAAATTATATAGTTTAGAGTTTTATTAGTGGATTAGTAGTAGCACATTTAAGTCATTTACAGCATCAGTCTTGTTTTAAACTGTTATGTGTAAACACGGCTGAATTAAAAAACAAAAAACAAACATTGAGTGATAGGTTGGTTACAGAGCCCCGCACATGACATGCAGGGACAAAGATTATTTAAGAATTCACTTCCTAATTTTATTTATTTATTCCTTCATTTTATTAAATGGGAATTTAATTAATTGTACTAATTTGTTCGCTTGTTTTTATTTTATTAAAATGAGGGAACAAATTAGAACAACATGGCCATGATTTACTAAAATGAGAGAATTCATTATTAAAACATGGCCATGATAAATATATATTTCCTGCATGCCATGTGCAAGGCTCCATAGTTGTTAAAGTGAAGGATGGACAATAAAACAAACGTAAAAGTGGGTCCTTAAAGAGGAACGAAAGAAGTCAGTCACAAGGTTGAATTTGCTGAAAGGAAGAGAGTGCAACTAAAACAAGTGAGTAGTGCATTCATTTTACATTTTCATGTTTCTCATGTGAATATTTCATTGGTTTGCCATGCTACTTGTTTGTTTGCATGAAGTAGTTTAGTACTGACATTTCAATGTTTGGCTGTGCCTTGGTTATTTTAGACTTATGTTAGTTCTGATGTGGGGTGCGTTTCCCAAAATTATCGTTAGCTAACTATGGTCGTTAGTTCCATTAAATTCTATTGGCAACAACGGAACTTGTGACCATAATTGCTTTTGGGAAACACACCCCTGGTTGTGAAAAGATATTGTGTCAAGGTTGTGTTTCATGAAACATTCATTGGTTTATTTATTAGGTAACTTCCTCGACAATTTATGACTATTACTAGTACTGCTCTTGATCCTGTCCTGTTACTTTACAGGCATCATGTTTTTATCAGGCTACTCAGATGATAATGATATATATAAATGTCCTTTGCAAAACAATGTGTTTGGTATGACATTTTGCTGATAATCTCTTTGTTGCACTTCTTGTTTGGTGCCCATTAAACATTTTTTGCATATGAGCCAAGGGCTGACTTGCTACACCACTGCTGCATTTTAATATTAATTCCACACTATAATCATGTGACTTGCAGAATCAGCAAACCAGTTAATGAGCAGTTTTGTTGGTGTGAATTTGTTCTGGTATTTGAATGGATTTAACACATTTCAACAATGTATTAAATGGTCTTCCATAACCAAAAAAAAAAAAAAGTTTCTCAAGGCAGCAGTGTGTGCTTAGTGTCTTTTAGCTAAATGTCAGACAAGAAAAACAGGCAAGAAGAAAACGCAAGCTAATATCAAACCACAGCATGAAGCTGGATAAAAATGTTAAGACAATCTCCACAGTTGAACAACATTTTTGCACCAAAACAATGCCGAATTAATAAAATCCAGAGCAGATTGAGTGTTATTGTTTTTTTCTCAATAGTCTCAATATTTCAGCATCCATTAATGAGCTGGACAGTGCATCACCCTATGCTGAGAAAGCGATGTAGCCTTGGATGCAGCAATACAGCCTCAAGATGTTCTGAAAAAGACTGGCACAATATGAATGAGCTCTTGTAGAGGCCACAGTAAACGCCTCATTCACACAGATCCTGCTCCTACTCCTACTGACGTAGGCTTGGGAAAACAATAAGATATCTGGCTTGCTGTATACTGTTGTGTTATATTTAGTCTTTCGTCTGTGAATACTGCAGCATTTTGATAAAGACTGTGTTAGTCTTACAGGTCTCATACTAGATGCATAATCAGTCGCAGTTCAGGACACTTGAAATTAAATAATGTGCAATACACTGCAGGAAATGATTCTATGCTACTGTAGATCATGAGTATAAACTATATTTAACAGAATGTTCATTTGTGCTAAAAATGTTTGGGGGAAATTAACTAATATGTATTCTGTTAGAATATTTCAATAATTTTCAAGAATCACTCATTTAGATTATTGATGAATCTAAGTAGGCCTAGTTTAAGTAGTTTTACAAGCATTTCCTATATAAGCACACCTTTTCATTACAATTCCAACAATGGCCTGAAAAATTAACATGGTTTCACTGTTATTTTGATTGTCATATTTACTGAGTAACAATACACTGCAATATATGATTCTGTGCTACTGTAGATTGTGAAACGCAATATATAAACAATGGCATATTCAACAGAATTATGTTCATGTTCTTATGATCAAAATTTGGGTGAACATCATTTTAAATGTTTGAGGAAAATTGTACTAAAACTTTTTTGTTTGTATATTTTCAAAAGTTGTTTAAGCAGTTTTATGTTCAAGTATTTCTTATATAGGCACAGCTTTTGCTCTTAATTCCAGCAATGGTCTTCCCATCATGCACTGGTGCCTGAAAAATTAATATGGCATATTTAGTAACTTGTTGTCTTGTGATGGCAGGATGTGTTTATTAATGATTAGTTGATTGTTACTTGTATATGTGTGTTTCAACGATATTTCAAAAATTGCATACAACTATTTTAAATGAATACAACTTAAGAATTCTTCATCGAGGCAATACAGAAAAATGCTAGTGGTTCTTCTAATTCCAATGAACTCAATGTTTTCAATGATCTGTTTGCATTTGAATGGTTTAACACAGCTCATCTAATTGATTGTTGCTTGTAATATGTTGTCTTAATTTTATTGATTAAATATAATGCAAAAGGTATAAATGGTAAAAGTCTAGATTCTGTGAGTGTCTTCTAGTGTACATTGCATCACCAGGCTCCTCAGAGTGCAGTACTAGAGAACTATGCAGGCTGCACACACTAGAATTACAGCAGCACGGAGTCTATTCATAATTCTGAGCGTTTCGTAAGGTTTTATGAGGCACAGTCGCAATATGCCGAGCTGGTTTTTGCCGTTTCATTGTTGCAATGTCGCTCCATCGCACACAAAGTCTGCGTCTCAAAAACCTCGAAAAAACGCTGTCTCGTTAGGCGGCTCGCGAGGTTTTGAAACAGCCGCTGTGCTCCAGACAATGTATCTCTTACCTTTAATGTTGTATTCGGATAGCTCACGGGGACCTTGGCAAAAGTGCTGTTAGACAGAACAGCTAAGCAAATGTCTTCGAATATGGTGATGATATCATCCAAGAGGCATCTCTTGTCCCGGTGGCCCGAGACACAGAGATGCGCGAACGTGTAATTGAAGCCTTTATAATTGACACGCATATCCAGGACCTTCTTGTGCACCTGGAGCACCTGCTCGGCCAGTTCCAGGATATTTCCCCCGGATTTGGCCAGCAGGATGAGTCTGCCATATCTGCCGGGGGTGTGCAGGTCCGAGTACAGCTTGTGCTTGGACTGGTCGATGGGGAAGAGGCTGTTGGCGAGACTCCGCTCGATCTTCGCGAGGCTGTGCGTCGGGGCGACCAGGATCTCCAGGTCCGTTTCGGGCTTAAACCGGCTCAGCACCGTGGATCCGAAAATGATAGTCAGGACTGCGGGGACGGTGAGGAAGAACACCGGATGCCTGCTCACGAACAAACCCAGCCAGTAGAAGGAAGATTTCAGCCCTCTGTGTATCACTTGCCGCAGCATCCTCCTCCAGATCCAGCTTGCAGCAGATGATGCCCTGGTTCTTCCTATGAAGCACATGTGACATGTGGCTCCAGTTCAGTCAATCCGTACGAGAATACTCGAGTGTACACCTGTGAAGCACTGCAGCGATTTGCAAAAGACAGTCAGATATTGATCACTATAGAGGCTTTTTGGTTCCATCCCTGCCCCTGATGTGTGACTGTTTTCTATTCTGCTGCAACAGCAGCCAGCCCCAGTCGGATGTGCATGTGTGCTTAATTCGGACTATTCGATCGGAGGCGCCTGATTTATGGGCTTGATTGTAACCATGTGCTGCTGTGTGCATGGAAGGAGGCACGACGGGGAAATGCTGGGTGGCTGGGAGGGTGGGGGCTCATTTTTAAGAACACGCGCGATTCAAAGCCCAGTGTGTCGACACACAAGGCCAAATGCAGTTACAATGCAGACACGCTAAAAATAACGTTGGTTTCCATACTTCCAGATTTCCAATATATTCAAAGTCCTTAGGAGTTTGTTGATGAAGTGACTCATAAACCACTAACAAAACCTAGAAAGTTAATATAGGCCTAATACACGTTATTAACTTACACTAGTAGTACAAGTATTTATATTCACAAATTTAAATGGAGTTTTCACACGTTTCGGTAACAACAAAGTTGTGCGAGAACGACGAATAGTTGCTTCTAACAAGTCGCGATTGAGGTAACCGTAGCAACAGTACGTCATTCGCTTCCCATTGTTCGGAAGTAGCCTGCTTTTACAATTCCTGACATTATTTGCAGTAGCCTATCACTTCATTATGACTCATAAGAAATAATCTTTAAGGCTATCCTTTAATTTTGAGCTATACTTCATTCGCTAACTCAACTTTGAATAAAGCTCTCTCTTATAATAACTGTACATCTCAGAGCCTCAGAACCCTACACTATGAGCCTGGGGGTGATTCTTCAGTTAGAAGACTACTGACTACTTGAAATCTTGAGAAATTAAACTTTTATTCTATGTCAAAAGCTTTATGTTTTATTTCTTTGTGAAGCAGAAGTAGCTAAAGCCTCGTTTATTTAGTGAGCACAGCAGAACACTGTCAGAACCAAAAATAGATAAAAAAAAAAAAAATAGACCAAAAATAGCACCGGCGCTGGAAAAAAGTTTCTTATATTACCTAACTATTATTAGTTTTTTGTTTTATGTATCGGTCTAATTAATTTATATGTATTAATTTAGCTTTATTTTTGCATTTAGATTCATGATTAATGTACTGTTTAGCACATTTTTTGTGTGAAATGGTGGTTCTGGTACATAACTTAGGCTACTTCGGGCTCTAACTTAATATGATCTACAATATCATGTACAAGCCTGAAATATAGAGTAACCTGTAATAAAAACTGGGGTACTTCATAACTCATTTAGGATTATTCATACTCTGTAAATAAATAGCAATGACAACATGATTAAAAAGTCTGTACATTTTTTGTTAAAAGCCATAGCACCAGGAAGTCAAAAATAAATTCAACCAAGGTCTTTGAGTTGAATAGTGAAGAATAAATTCACTGTGAACTCGCAGCAGAAGAATTTCCCATTGTTATTTGTCACTTTCACTGATGTTCTTCTAACCTATGAAGTGAAGTGAATCCACAGTTCTAAACAGCCACCCGTGGTTTTAATATCCTGACACAAAACTCTCTACACACAGCTATTATGGATGCATACTTGTTGTTTGTGCAATATTTTAACAGAAGCCCCTCATAAAATAATTTTCTGCACTGCTGATCATGTGTGACTGCAGAGATGACCTGTAATCCTGTTCGGTTACAGCTTCTTCATTATTTATGTATGGATGATGTTGTGTTTACAACCAGTGAGAATGTAATTTGGTTGCTGGCTATGAATAGTAAGAACTTTACCACTTTTGAGTATCTGGAACATACTGTAACTGGATGCAAAATCAGTTGAGAACAGCCACATTTAAAAAACTACTTTGTGATGTAAACATCAAAATCAGCGGATATGTCTGAATGACTCTTAATGGAGAAAGATGCTTTTAGCCTGCAAAATGTTGTAGTTAAAGCATCTACCAGCAGGGGATACCTGCAGAAGCTAACCAGCAAAAGCAATGGATGTAGGAATGGAGCAGATAAACGCCTCACTCTCTACGTAAATCTGACATTGCAGAAAGCAGCATGTCGCAATATAATTGGGATAAAATGGAGACCATCACGGACTTGTCCTAGTTTATTCCCCAAACCATTACCAAAATGAGTGCACTCCTTTTCCAAGCATGACAATTTAACCTAAATTTAGAGCCATCTTCTTACCTGCTAGGCTCAAAGGAATTAGTGCACATTATAGATCCACTCACAGGTGTCAGGAAAGATACACCTAAAACACCACATGAGATAATTAAATGATATATGTAAATTCTCAACACTTCCCACATCTTGTAAGCACTAACACTGAAAACATTTAGGCTCTTCCAATGCAACGACTACTGCAGTGTTGCCAGATCTCACTAGAAAAACAAGCCCAAAATAGCAACATGCCTCACTAATATAAGTCTAATTAAGCAAGGTTGTAGATGGAAAGGTGGCACACAGGAGCAATTTATGCATCGTTGAGAAAGGTAAAGGCAGAAATACAGGAGTAAAAAGAAAATAAACTATGCTGTTTACTAATGACATTATGTAACGTGGAACTCAAAAGAAGTTGTTATTTGTGGTTGGCCATATTTCAATGAGCTATAAGAGCAAGCCCAAATACATCACTATATTCTAGAAATAAGCCAAAAATACACAAGTTGTGTTGAGAATGAGAAATGTGATGTGAAAACAAGCCCAAGTTGCTTAGAATTAGTAGACGTGGCAACACTGGACTACCAAGATGATGAGAGATAAATAGCGCTGGAGTTAGTGGGACAGGGTGTCGTGCGGTTGAGAGGAATCCCATACTTTTTGCAGTCTCAGAGGATACGGGCCTGCAGTCAAAGCTTAATGTGCACTTCCTGCCAGCCGCTGTTGCCAGGTGGTGGGCTTGTGCAAGAGTGGCAGGCCTAACGCACACACATCTTCAAGCACAGCTGCGGAGAAACTGCATTGTGAAATCGGCACAAATACAAAACAAACACTGAATTCAATTCAATTTAATTCAAAAGCTAGGATTAAAAAAACGCAGGCCAACGACTTCTAAAGTAGCCATCACTAGAAACAGAAGCGTATGATTAATTATAGTCTGAACTGCCAGTGATGTCAGAACATAATAAGCCCTGTATTATGTAAAGCTCACATATGTCTAATAACATTTACAGTTATTTAACAGAAACCAGTGTGCTACCAATCTAAATATTATTTAAAAAATATTATAATCTATCAATAAAATAATATAAATATTAATGTCTAGCATATAGTGCCCCACTGATATATTTTTCTATTAAAAACACATTTTAAAAAAAATGTAATGTTGATATTTTTATGTTTTAAAATAGTAAAGCTCATGTAAAATGAATATAAAATAAATGGAAATAGAACATAGGGCCTTTGAGCAACTTTTTACTGCCTTGACTATGATGGAATCTTCTTAAAAAACTTTAATATTCCTTTAGAGTGTAAAGATACACTAAAGATTATTTTTATATAAGTTAAAAGATCCGGCAGGTAGTAGATATAAGACAGTAATGTAACTGTAAAACTGTTTCAATTTGGACAGAAATATAGTCTGTTTTTGTTTACACTGCCTGTGACATATTTTGCTGTATTTAGCCTTCTGAACCTATCCTAAAAATTGTGACAGTTATTGAGGTGAACACACACTTTCCATTTAACACCTGTGTTTCTTCTAAGGGTTATGACCAGGAAAATAGAGCTGGAAAAATAATCTCATTACTATTCCTTTGTGCTTGGCTCATGGCTTACTTTCCTTCACAAACATCCTCTCCACACAGCTTTGAGCATTGATGAGAGTGGCCACTAACATATATGAGCTGACACAGAGCTCATGTTAGCCTCCAAGAGAAAAGAAATGACCCATCTTAATTAAAACAGCCTCTTCTCTGCCATTAGCCCTCATGTTATCGGCTGCTGTTAATACATCCATTTCATGGGAGTAAGTAATCCCATGCATTATAAATAGCTATCTGGTTTAATGCAGTTTTAAAGAAGCCCCTGGGACCTTGCTCATACCTGCTTATGACAATACAGGAGAGACATTTTGTTCTTACAGAAAAAAAAGTCAACTTTCACTTAAAAAACGTATTAAAAACTTAACTTATTAAAATTATTCTCATCCTTAAATTAAGAATGTATTTTTTCTTTTTCAACAAATGGTCACAACGGCACTTAACCTTTGAAAAATGCTGCTTGCAGACAAGTTATTTTGATGTCCATTCATTTTATATGAGTTTTGCCATTTTTGGTAACTGTTGCAAAATTCAGGATGCAATACAGTTTATAACAATGACAAAAAAAAAACATTAAAATAAATATTAAATAGGACAATTTTAAAGATAGAAAAGCTTTTTACCATAAACTGTCAGTTAAACAGATTTTGAAGAAGAAAGTGCAAAGCGCTTATTAAAAATAAAGTCCATTTCATAACTCAACAAAACCTTTCATGTTACTCCGCAAAAAAAAAAAAATTGTCATGCATCTGCCGACATGTTCACATCTACAATATCAGTTGCCAAAAGAGTCTAAATCACGTTCTTAGTAAATGATTTTCTTCATATCCTCTGAAAACACTGATCTGTTCAACACTAGACCACGAACAATTCGATAAGACCAGTAACATAATGCAGCTGACAGCGAAGTCAGTTCCTGGCACCGCTGCTCAAGTCGCGCGCTGTGATAAATTAATCAAATCGCGAACGCTTGCTGAAAGAATCTGGGCTTCTCTTGGAGGTGACAGTGTGCTTTGCTATTGCTGTCAGTATTATGAATGGCCCTCATATGGTCCTGCTGCAGAATGTGCCTCGTGCCCAGCAGAGTCCGTGCAACCTTGAGTCATGAATTGCTTTGGCTCCCACTCAGGAAAACAGGAAGCACCACCTGCTGTTCAAATCTGATGTTAATTTCCCTGAGTAAGACTTCGTTGAGGAGGAGAGGTGGTAACAGGCTGTAATAGTGAAAGACAGCATGGGCGTCCTCTCTGTCACGGCTGCTCTATGTTATATGCACGATTACCACTGCATCAAAATCGCAGACACTGTTTAACCAAGTGCGACTTTTTAAAATAGTTCTAGCAGGGTGAAAAGACCATATTTTAGTCTCTAAGTCTCAAAGTATATTTTACAGTGGTTTGTGAGTGACCCAAACATGAATTGCAGGCCTCTTCTGATAGGGTTTCAGGTAGTAAAACAAACATATACTGTACACAGTGGGTGGACTACTTTAAAACTGTTACTGATTTACATGACAACAATTTTAATTAGTAACCTAATTTGTTACATTATGCATTTTAAGTAATATAATCAGAATACTTTTTGATTACTTTTGACAAGTCATCACATTGATTTGAGTAGGATAATCGGTAACACTTTACTTTTATGTATAATGCATTATAAAATTACTTATAATACATTAATTTAACCAACATCAGAGAGCTGTGAATATGCCCCAAAACTTAACTTTCTGATATTATAGTTATATTACACACATTAGTTTTCTTATAATAGATGTAGACATTTTTTTAGAATTAAAAAATGTAATGAAAAAAAAAAATAAGTGAAAATAATGTATGAACAGTGCACTGTTATTATATGAATAACATGTAATCTGTAATCTGAATATCATTTTAAAATGTAATCGATAATTCAATTTCAAGTACTTCATTTTTGGTATCTGATTATGTAATCCAGAACACATATATTCAGTTACTACCCACTCTATCCTTTCCTATCCTATATACTATTTTAGTAATTGGGTTTGAAGTTACAGTGCAGATCAATACAACTTTCATTGCATTCAAGTGTGAATATGAAAATACAATGTCTTGATATTTGTTACAGTACAGAAATGCACTTCAAAGCACCCTCATCAAAAATATTACCTCTTGTTAAATGTCTGCAGCAGTCTTTCAAAGCTCATTAATCATTTCACATGTCGTAGTGTATTTGCCACCATGCTGACATTGCTTTTCTGGCAATACATTACCTTCAGCCAAGGGACTTCACCCACAGCTCCTCCCGCCGCGCTGCCTCATGTGAGAGTGAAATTCATTGGCAGGGGTTTCATATTTTATTGCCCAGTAACTAACGTTAGTGTGCAGCACCAGTTAAAGGTTGGCGCTCTTGGCCTATCCCCATAAGTGTGTTCTCCTGTACGATGGTGACTCACTCATCTGACTGGCCCAGTTTTGTAATACTGCTGAAACAATCATTTCAGATGAAGGTCAAACGTAGCCTTAAGGGGCATGTGTTCCAGCCTTTAACGATCCAGACGACTTAACAGCTGAAGATCTTCGCACATCAGTGTGATAGAGTGGCTTTTGAACTCAAGGGGAAGATCTGGTGGTGATAAAGTTGGGTGAAAATTGGAATGTGTTACTCTTGTGTTAAAATGGGCCATGTTAGAGAAAATGTGATGGAGAGAAGTTGAATCAACTGTAAGTGAAGCTTAAAACATTGCTGACAGGTTTCCTGCAAAAGTTAAAAATGCTAAAAATATTATATATTATGTCAACCATTGCAAATTAGAGAGTGACTCCTGCATTCTGTTTAAAACAGCAATAATTTAGAAGATTCACTGTTGCATTTAAATGTGGTTTGCACTCATATAACTATATTGAAAACACAACTGAAAAAATACTTAAACCTACCTGGATTTAGCTGTTTTAAGATGGTCTCCCATCTCAACCAGCTAAAGAGTGTCTGAAATCCGTCTAAAACCAACTAATAATCTATCCTAAGCAGAGTCAGACAACCAACAAACCATATTAGGCTGGTTTACATTGCTCAGTTCAGTTCAGATATTTGTTGCTTTTCATAGAGTATTGTCATGCTCTGCGCTTTTTATACACTTCACTGTACACGCAACCTAAAATATCTTGAATGTCCAGAAATTAAATAACCTTGTACAGTCAAACGAAATGTTATTTGGGTTCAGAAACCAGTTGTTCATTCAAAATGGTTAATGTCTCATTGTTTGTTTAATAACTCTATGCAAATTCATTCTCACGTTAAAATGTGGTTGTTGCTATAAAAAACTATAGATGCCTAAAAAAAATAACTAAGAAAAAAAACCTTAAACTTTCAAGGTTTTAGCTAAATAGTCTCCCTGTCTGACAAACAAAATGTGTCTAGAAGTAGAGTGGAGAGTGTCTTGTTTCACATTCCCCCACACAACTAATACATTTTTAATATCCACACATTCAGGAAAAAGGTGGATACAGACACAATGTACAAAGTAATCTTGTACAGTCTAAGCAAAATTATTGTTTGGTCTCAGAAATCAGTTGTTCGTTCAAAATGGTTAATGTCTGCAGATTCACTCTCACATTTAAATGTGGTTGGTATCATAAAGCTATGAGAACTCAACTGAAAAAATACTTAAAACTTCCTGGTTTTAAGTGGTTTTATCTGATTTAAGATGGTCTCCCTGCCTGACCAGCTAATAAAAGGTTTAAAACCTCTCAAAAACAATCCAAAAAGGCTAGCCTAAACAGAGTGGGAAACTGGTTAATACCAGCTTGATTCATACGCTTCACTGTATATTCCACACACAACCTATCCAGACACATATCAAATAACCTGGTACAGTCTAACCAAAAATGTTATTTGGGTTCAGAAATCAGTTTCGTTCATTCAAAATGGTTAATGTCTCATTGTTAGTTTGATAGCTCCATGCTTATATCTCAAAAACAATGTCTGTCTGAGGATTAACACCAGACTGGAGTAAGATAAGACTCTGCTTAATGCCCTACAAAACTCTACTAACAATACAAATTTACGATTAGCAGTTAGCACCAATTACTTTGGTCTTTTTGGGTCCTAAAACCAATTGTCTTCCTCTGTGCTGGGGATGGTATGCTCTTAGGTCAAGACAAATCTGTGGAGGCAAATGTAGAAAGAGAAGACTAACATTTCACTGCTCGTTTAAAGAATTAGAAACAAGCAGACCAAATCTAATTAGGACGAGAACAAGGAGGAATTCATTTGTTTGTAGCTGCCATTGTCCTGTCAAACATCAGCACAGACAAAACAACAGAAAACTTTAAAAGCTTTAGAAGACTTTCTGACTACATTAGGAGTAAAACTCAATTGTATGTTGCTAGAGTCCTACTTTTTGTGGAATACACTCTTAAAAATAAGGTTCCAAAAGGGGGGTTTCATAGGGATCCTATAGAAGAACCATTTTTTTGCTTGCCCAAGGAACCTTTCAGTGAATAGTTCTTAAAAGCACCATTTTTTTCTTAGTGTGAAGCATTAAGAACTTTTTCCACTATAAAGGTCCTTTTGTGCAATAGAAAATTTCCATGGATGCTAAAGGTTCTTTTTTGGAACAAACCAATTGATGATAATAAGGAACATTTATTTTTATGAGCATAAGAAATGAATTACTTTTGATCTCTCCAATGAAGCTGCATCATCACTAGCGATGCTAAATAGGGCATTGTTTGCCTGCGTGTAAATAACCTATAAATATTAATGGCAAAGTTTCAAGGAAAAATTCATAAGTCCTATGACTTCTATTTAAAGTTGATCATTGATAGAAGGATACAAAGAACAGCTGATGATGAGTTCAATAAAAACACTTTTAAAAGATGGTTTGCTGATACAAATCTCATAGGCTACCCAACAAAGAAAGCGTAATGATAATGTCAGCATAATTAACGTTAGTTTCACTCAGCAATTCAGAAATGACAGTTGACAATGCAGTCTGCATTAAATTATCCCTTCCTTGAGATGGTGCATCAGACACTCAAGTTGAGAGGCACTTGTTAGAGGGCAGAGCATCTCTGTGTCTTTTCAGCTGACAATTAGAGAAGACTCATCATGGAGGAGCCGGAGAGTTATACGGCACGCCAGATGCTGCAAGGCCTCTTGAGAGAGCATGCGTTTTTTTCTGAAACAGCATCTGCTGTGTGTATGTGTGCATGTGGTAACATCGACTCACTGCTTAAGAACACACAGGTGGAAATATACTTCAAACCCTCATAGGTATTATTTGATCGCTGTGTCCTTATTCAAAAACCCTTAAATGGTAATTTAGCTGATCATGAATCTTCATTTCATACAAGGTTGCAACTCAGCAATACTGAGTTCTGTTTTCCCTACGTGGCTATATGCCTGACCTATTTTTATAAGAGGACATTAAGAGTTCTGTGTGCTTATCTTTGACTTTGTACTCGTGCTTGCAGAAAAGAAACGTTTCCCCCATTTCTACTTTTGGGGTTGTCCTAATGATTGCAAAAAAAAGGCTTGTGTTTCCCAGCTGAATGTTTTTTCTTCTTCTCTCTGATTAACTATGCATCCACTTCAGCACCAACCAACAGTTCTGCAGTTCCAGCTTATTAGACTCTTTCGTTTCAACACTGAGCTGAACTCATTAGCAAACAGATAAATATAATATAATATAAGCCATTAAGATAACACTGATTCTTGAGACATGGGACAAAACAGCCAAAACTGTTTAAATTAACTACATTTCCAGTAAAGAATGTTCTATCATTTGATTTCCATAATCAGAATTATGACCCATAACCCCTAAAACCACCTGCCCTCAGAACAAAATCCATTAATTCCTATAGATTAAAAACTAAATAAATATCAACTATATATTAAACCTAAGAAAATATTCCTCTGTTGTAAGGTCACTACTTTCTGTTATCACCATCATATATTAATTAAAACTATATTGAAAACAGATATTTATTAAATCTAATATTTTTTCACATTTCATGTGCTGCAAGATAAACATCCTACAAGCTCTGGTGATTATTTTATTTTATTTTATTTTATATTTATTTATTTATTTTTATTTTTAAGTTTTCAGTTGTAGCCTGTTTTGGCCCAGACCTCAAGAATCAGTAATAATATTTCTACACCAAAAAAAAAAAAAAAAAGGTCATGCAGCTAAATTAGATCACAGTAGAAACTTGTGTGGGTTCAAATTAGACACATGATGGCTCATGTTTCTCATCAATTTTGAATGTTATGTTATACTGTATTTTTATATATCTTGAATAAAAAAAAAATCTCTCCATGCAGCTAAATTAGATCACAGTAGAAACTTGTGTGGGTTAAAATTAGACACATGATGGCTCATGTTTCTCATCAATTTTGAATGTTATACTGTATTTTTATATATCTTGAATAAAAAAAAAAATCTCTCCAGGTAAGCTGGAAAGGGCTAAAACTCTCATTGTAGGATGGGTTTTGCATTTTTATTTATTTACTTTTTGCCTAATACCAATTATCTTTCAGCAAAACACTTTTTGCCTAGGGGATTATATTTAGTATGCAGTCATTTACAAATTAATAAGCAGTGAATGTTGAATACTGAGAAGTGAATTTTTATATACACAACTTTGCAGCACAATACTGTAGGTGAAAAACAATTTAAGGTTACCCTGACAATTTAAAGCACATGTGCTTCAAATGCATCTTTAAATACATTGACATTGATCATTCATACATATGAAGAGTTCATTTGCAAAAACAGATAACTCAATTTTTAACAATTCTCAAAAATTATGTTTTTTTTCATTGTGCATTCCAATTAATCTCAATCAAACTGCAGTTGGGTTATTTTGATTAGGTTAAAAAATAACAAAAAATTACAGCTAACTAACACAATAAAACACAATAAAAACATGATTACATAATACACAAACATACCAGTTTTCCCTTTTACATTATTACTCACAATACCTCTCCTCAGATCATAACTCAATTCCTGTAGATTAAAATATATTAAACTTAAGAAAAACTATAAATATGTATAATCTAAACATGTATTTTTGCACTTTCAAAATGTTTTCAGGTGTGATATGAAGAACTGCAGTAGGAAAAACATGAATAAAGCATGAATAAATTTCAATGAGGCCATAAATAATACTGCGATAACAGGACAGTCCATTAAGAAAAACCAAAGAAGCCCCTAGCAATAAAGAACAAGTAATTCCTGTGTCCCATGCTCGGCAAACAGGATTCAACGTCAACAGAGGATTTAGCTCACCTAAATCAGCACATTTACAAGGCCAAAAATGATGTCATGCATATTGATAAGGATGAGTCAACATTCAGCATTTCTCCCTGGCTGTCATTAAGGAGATCTGCGCTTCCTTCTTTCTTCCATCCCTACATTTTATCCTATACAGAAGTTGAGTCACAGATAATAAGAAATATGGAGAATGTTAACTTTTCTCCTGCCATTTCTTTCTTCCTTTTTAATTTACAAAAATATTTTTTAAGTGTACGGTCATGGCCAAAAGTTTTGGCAGTGACAAATTTTGTGTATATGTAGATTATTTTTCCACATGTTTCTATGGTATACTGAAAAACAA
>NW_015545562.1:208512-208971 GCF_001515605.1 Sinocyclocheilus anshuiensis | reverse complement strand
TGTCCACTCGCCTTTTGAGGACTGACCACAGGTTCTCTATGGGATTGAGATCCGGGGAGTTGCCTGGCCACGGATCCAAAATTTCAATGTAATGATCTTCGAGCCATTTCTTTATCACTCTTGCTTTGTGACATGGTGCTCCATCATGCTTGAAAATGCACGAATCATCACCAAATTGCTCATGGATCATTGGAAGAACTCGCTCTTGCAGGAGTTTTGATACCATTCCTCACACCAACCTGCTGCCATTCCTGAGCAAGCTCTGCACTGCTGGTGACATGATTCCAGAGCTGACTCCTCAGGAGGAGACGATCCTGGCGCTTGCTGGACATTCTGGGACATCCTGTAGACTTCTTCTCTGCAGTCGAACCTCTCTCCTTGAAGTTCTTGATGATCCAGTAAATGGTTCTTTCAGGTGCAATCTTCTTTGTAGCAATTTCCTCACATGCGAGGAAATTG
>NW_015545562.1:204103-208430 GCF_001515605.1 Sinocyclocheilus anshuiensis | reverse complement strand
TGTGAGGCCATTTTGATGCAAAGCGATGATGGCTGCACGTGTTTCTTTGGAGGTAACCGTTGCTAACAAAAACACAATGATTAGAAGTGTTTCTTCCCTCCATCAGTCTGCTCTTACAATCTATTTAGTATGATAGTGATTTTACCCGACTAGTACTCATTCACACTTCCACATTTTTTTGGCCAATGAAGCTTTTAGCAATTATTTAAAATGCTTCGGATCACTCTACACAATAATCTAGAAACAATGTGAATGAACACCACAACAGCTTAAGCAGCAAACTTTGCAAAACACAACATTTATGTCACTGCCAAAACTTCTGGCCATGACTGTACTTTTGAATCATATTTGTGATCTTATTTCTCTCTTACTGATTCTTTCCATCAATGCATTGAAATATTACAAATAAAAACACCATTATTTAACCACTCAAAGGAATATGGTTTGAATTAATCTCAGTTTTATAAATGAGCTGTTTTACACATGCTGACCATGAAAAGGACTGACTGAGATTTTCATGCACAATCCATTTACAAGTCTTTGTAAAACATATGACATATGATGGCTGGAAATCACTAAAGCATATAAATTTGTTAATGACTTTTCTTTCAAATGCAGATACCATGCATTACATGAATGAATGGAGTCAATCACAATCTAATTATTAATTAGACAAAGAGCGAGACATCACTATTCATTTTATCTCATTATTAATTAGACAAAGAGTGAGATGGACATACATAACCATCATTCCTACAGAGTTCTGCAATGCTGGTCCATGTGGGGCTTTAATTCAATGTGTAAGTCACATTCAGTGAGTCACAAGACCCAGCCTTCACTGTGATTTTTAATTAGGTGGCAGATAGTGGCTTGTCTGAGGGAAGACTCCAATAGGAAATGGCTCTTCCCATGTAATCTCTTTCTGATAAGGATGTTGGGCACCATCAAGTTGATCTTTTGCCCTTGAGATAAGGAGTGTATTTCATTAGAGGGCATTTTTATAATTCTTTAACGGGATGATTCTGTGATATGATGGGCAATCCACAGCTAACAAGAATGAAAGCAGATGGCAGCTGGGTCAAGAAAGAATATTTCCACAAATTTGAAAAGCAAAACTAAGGACTGAAATGTCCTAAAAAGATTTCATAAAGAGCTAACCTTTATCAATTAAAGCCAAATATCATTGCTGCACAGAAATAAAAAAATATATATATATTCTTACTTTTCCATATAGAATGACTGTCTTTGTCTGTGCATACAGTGTTCTGTTAGACACCACTTATCTGATTCAAAAGTGTCAGACTCTAGGTTTTTCAATAGCTAAATCTTAAGACTTCTTAGTCTCCTCTGTCAACTGAGCTGGATATAAAGGAGGCTCACACAAGACATCAGTGTGTGTGTGTGTGTGTGAGAAAGCAGATATCAGTCTTAACAAAAGAAATGCATGTGTAATATATTTCCAAAATTCCACAATGATATAGGAAAACAAAGGACAGACTGTTCTAAAAGAAATTTCATAAAGAAATATGCCTATAAAAGTCTTTCTGTCAGTGGAGCTGGTTATACAAGAGGATCATATAAAGGAGTTGGTGTGTGTATAGCCTATCATGCAACCAACTTTGAATCAAAACACTGCTCAGAAAGGGACTTAAGACACCTTGGGTTTATGCTTAATACAGTTGGATCTATGACTGTATATACTGTATGCACTGTTGTATGCTTGCTGTGTACCTGCTGCATTGATAGCAAGAAAACCAGTATATAGTTTCACTTATAAAACTGTCAGGACAGTAAGAGTAAAGAACAGTGTTTGAGAGCTATTATGATATATCAAAGTATATCATAGGATATCGAAAATATGTAAAAGTAAGTAACATCGTTAAATATTATTACAATTTTAAAATGTCATTTATTCCTATGATGGCAAAGCTGAATTTCAGCAGCCATTACTCTCGTCTTCAGAAATCATTCAAATATGCTGATTTGGTGCTCAAGAAACATTTTTTATCAATGTGGAAAACAGTTGTGCTGTTTAAATTTTTATAGAAATCATGATACATTTTTCAGGATTCTCTGGTGAACAGTGAGTTCAGAAGAACAGCATTTGTTTGAAATATAAATCTTTTGCAACATTATAAATCTCTTTACTGTTGCTTTTGAACAAATTCAATACATCCTTGCTGAATAAAATTATTAATTTATTTTAAAAAACCTTAATTACCACAAACATTTGGATGGTAGTGTAAGTATACTGATATAATTTATAATTGAATTAAAGCCATATTTCTAACTCTTTTGAATGAATGAAGAATGCCAATTAAACTACATGTAACACTAATTTACATAACTCAAAAACAGAGTACATCTCTTTCACGTATTTACTTCAAAACACTGTAGAAAACATATACACTCTATAACCATACCTATTGTGCATTCTGCAAATGTAAATTGAAATATCTGAGTATTATTTGCATTAGACATGTACCCAAACATCATAATAATTGTGATAATTACTAAATATTAGTAACATTTCAGGAATATAGAGAGAAGAACAATTTGACAGAGAAAGAAGCAATCACATTAAGTGATTAAACAGCTGTTGAATCATTACATTGATGCACAAAAGGTAAAAATTAAATTTGCCCACATGTTGGTTATTTTCTCCTGCCCTTGGCAGGTGGTATAGGAAAGAGAGTCAATGAACTGAATGTTCTTTACATCAACATGATATGGTTTAAAGGACATGGTTTTATTTTACAATAGACTGCAGGCTATTTCGGAAAATAAAAGCAGAGTTGTTATACTAAGTGCATTCTGGAGAATGCCTTTGGGTAACACTTGGTGGAATCTGGCACTTGCCTGAGAAAGATGCATGCTGGGTAGGAACAGATTAGTAAGGGTAATGTAGCTTGTAAAATGCCAGATATATTGATGGCCTCTTCAGATCTGGCAAGGTAGCACTGGCCAATGAGCTGCACAAAGACGTTTTTAAGACTTGATCCATCTAAAAATAGAGAGCCACTGGACAAAAAGTGAACGGCCAGTCCACAAAACAGGAAGAGGGGATGGAATGATTTACTGGCTTGAGGGTATAAATCACGCCATACTTCATTGTAGGAAATTAAACTCATTTCATGCTTTGTGAACAGTTGAATAAACTGGATCTCATTGGGGGTCACCTGGGACAAGGGTGTGTCAAAGTTGATTAGTATCATAATGACAACGAAAGGTCATATTAAAGCATTTCACAGAGGCAGAATTGGCTGGTACTCTGAAATGTTGAAGAACATTGAGGTCCAAACAACACTGGACCTCACTGACTTTCACTGTATGGACAAGAATAATCCACACATTTTCCAAAACATCTTCTTTTGTGTTCTACACAATAAAAAGTCATCAAGAATGACTTGATGGTTAGTAAATATCATTGAGGACAGAACTTCCCAGAACTATCCTTTTACAAATTATAAAATCCTGATTTTTTTATTTCATGGGATCTGTAGAAGACTGTACATGATACAAATGAAATGCCAGATGATTGTAAAAAGATGTCTTAAATGTAACGTGACAGCATCGTCACTTTCAAAGGTTGCATTTCTTTTGAGTTCAAAGTGTTGTATTTTTAACAAGTTCTAATGGCTTTGCCTGGGCTGATGTTATTTCCCGCTGTTCCAGAACAGAATCTTCAAGATGCTTTGTGGTTTATGGGTATAACCTTACTCTTGCCAAATGTCATTTAACTGAAAACATGAGGACAAAAGTTCAAAATGGCATTTAAATGATCAACTATTGCATTGTCACACTTTATTTTAAGGTGACCAATTCTCACCATTAACAAACCATTAACTACGACTTTTGCCTTAATAAACTCCTAATTTGCTGCTTATTAAATGGAGTCCTATCATGCTTTTTCACCTTTTCAACTGTAGTTAGTCTGTAATGTTGCTGTTTGAGCATAAAAAAGATCAGCAAAGTTACAAAGTTCAAAGTCCACTTCAAAAAGAGATATTTAATTTAACAGAAATCACTGTTCAAAAACTACAACGAACGACTCATTTGGGCTACAACGCATATTTTCCGGGATTTGTGATATCACAAATATCGATGAATGGGATGAGACCTGGTTGAGCTGCACTAGAGAAGGCAACGAGTGTTATCACTATGTCGGAGACACGCTAGCTTTCCCACGGCAGACGAACTTAAAGTGGTTACAATCATCCGGGTTTAAATCTTGCTCAAATTTATTTGATTTTGACGCAATATTTACACTGAAGCTCGCAGGTGGCTAGGGTAAGGGGCATGACATTTCCCGACCAGGCACCGAGTG
>NW_015545562.1:190617-204028 GCF_001515605.1 Sinocyclocheilus anshuiensis | reverse complement strand
ATGAGAGCCTGTTCTAGTACACCCCCAAAACAAAATCAAGACTTTGTAAAAGAGCATAATAAGACCCCTTTAATAGTTAGTAAGGTATTTGTTAAGTTTAGGTATTGGGTAGGTAGGATTAGGAATGTAGAATATGTAACACAGTAGGGATGTAATATAACACTAATATAATAAAAAAATAAATATTTGAAAAATGTAATGTACTATATACAGAAATAGAAGTATAGGAAAAAATGAATTGTTTAGATAAATGTACAGATATGTTTATTAGTGTGCAGATATGTTATTTACAAAGTATGCAGTTTAATATAAATGGACGATGTATAATTATGAAAGATTAATTTTTCAGGCTCAATATAGCCTGTGGGAAAAAAACTGTTCTTGTTCTTCTAATAGGCATGCTAACAAACAACTAGTTAATACTGAGAATTGGTCCTTATACTAAAGTGTTACCCTGCATTTAATTTAGGGCCAGTAAAGGAGAGGTCACATTAAATACATTTTAAGGCTTTACAATTAACTGGGAAATGAGTGAATTAATGCCCATTACAACAAAAATTGACCCACAATTTCTGAAATCCACACCTTTTAAAAAAAAAAACATAAAATTCATTTGTATATCTTGGAGTTACAATTACTAAAGAACCCAAAGATCTGCTTAGGATAAATTGGCTTAGATCAGTTGAAACAAAATATTGAAATCTGGAGAACATTGCCTTTGTCAATGGCAGGAAGGATTAACTCAGTGAAGATGGTAGTACTTCCACGCTTTTTGTAAATTTTGTAGTCACTCCCTCGTTTTATCCCACAAAGATTTTTTTAAGCAGCTAGACACGATAATTGTACCTTTTTTGTGGAATTATAAGAATGCGAGAATAAAAAAAAAACATTTATGCAAAACTAAAAAGGAGGGAGGGTTTGGCCTGCCACAGTTCAAATATTACTGGGCAGCTAATCTTAGTATTTTCGCATGGTGGAAAAAGCAGCCTTCTGATACAGATAGAGATCCGTCCTGGCTTAGAATGGAGCAAGCATTTGCAATAGGACATCTCTTGCTGCTCTTCTTAATAGTCCTATTAGAATTGACCCGGCCTTGTATGATAATCACTTTATTATAAATAATGCGCTGAAAATATGGAAACCGATTAAAGCCTATTTGAAGGTTCCCGACGTGTACCTAGATAGTCCTATATGTCAGAATCATGCCTTCTGTCCGCTTGATTCAGGTTTTACCTGGCATTCAAAGAATAAAAGATCTGTACATAGATGGGACATTTGCCTCATTTGAGCAATTAAAAAAAACCTTTAACATCAATATTTCTAATTTTTTTAGATACTTACAAGTTGGAGATTTTTGAAGAAAACAGATGTCAAATTTTAATGTGATGACAGAACACAATATACTTGAGGAAATTAATAAGTTTAATCCTTTGCATCGGGGAGCTGTGTCATATTTCTATAGTATTTCTATAGTAAATTAAGCAGGCCTGGGAGATAGAATTAGGTTTAGAGATCGATTTAGACAGTTGGGAAGAAGGCCTTGAGAACATACATACTTGTTCAATTAATGTAAGGCATAATTTAATTCAGTTTAAAACCTTGCATATATTATACTTATCTAAGGTAAAATTGCACAGCATTTTTTCCAGAGGTTTCTCCATTCTGTAACAGGTGTAAAGTAGCAGAGGGATGCTTAACTCACATACTATGGTTGTGCCCTAAATTACAGGAATGTTGGGAAAACATATTTGATTGTTTTTCTTAAGCATTCAAAAAGAATCACAAACCATGTCCACTTTTAGCTATAATAGGGATATTTAGTCATTTAGAGATGTTTAATATACATGAAAGACAAGCCATATTATTCGGTATGATAATTGCCAAGAGGGTGATTTTAAGAATGTGGAAAACTGATTTTGCGCCCAAGTTCGAAATGTGGGGTAGAGATCTTGTAAGTATGCTTGTATTGGAGAGGTTGAGGTACATCAATAATGACAAATCTGAGGTATTTGACAAAACATGGGGCCAGATTTTAGAATAGAATGTGATCTGAATTCTTTGATAATGTATTTAATATAGTGCCTAAAGTATTATTTGACAGCCAATAAGTCAGGATAATGCTTTTTTTTGTATCGTGTACAATAATTGTCATCATTTTATTTTAATATACACGCACAGGACTAAGTGACCCTACAACATTTACGAATTTGTATCCTGCTTATGCATTACCTGACCAGTTAAATTATAATGTGCCTTTATATGCATTTGTCCCTCAGTGTTCTGTTGTTCTGTCATAGGTTATTACATTTTAATTTATATTTTATTATTGTAATTATCTTTTATTTTATTTTATTCGTTATCGTTGTGCTGTTTGTTCTGTGAAAAAGCAAAACACTAAAATAAATGTGTAAAAAAATCTGTAAATATTTGTATCCCTGTCTTCTGATGTATTGTATCAAATGTATTGACCAATTGTATTAAATCTATTGTATTAAATGAAGATAATGGTTATATTCATGTTTTCAACAAATGGTCAAGCCACCAAATGCTAAAACATTATACTAACGCTCACAGAGAGTCATCACATGACTCTCCCCATACATTCTGCAGTCTAAAGGGGTGTTAATAAGGGGTAATAAGGGTTCCAAAAAACATTCCCGGTTACCCACCCACTGACAACAATCTTACACATACATTTACTTGCTGAAAATGCCTGGTAAGTATAAGCAAATTGTAGCCACTGCCAAATAAGTGCCTTTGCTGATCGTTGGTAAAGGAATAAGATGTCAATGTTGTTATGCGGTCGTTTCACTGAAAGTGATGGAACAAACAGGCCTACTTTCAGTTATGCTCCTTTTTTGCTGGAATATCTCTAAGCGCTGACCAAAAATAGCATTGTTACTGTTTCAAACAAACATCTGCTTTAAGTACTTTGGGTTTTTTTTTTTTTTTAGTGGAACAGAAAGAGAGATATGGTACATTTGCCCCACCACACAAAATAAACCAATACAGCACAACAAAAATGAGAAACCACTTATTGTCACATGACAACATATGTTCAAATATTTGTCATTCGATATCCATCACCTCCGTTTGTTTTCCTTTTGTCCTTCCCATCAACCTAAGCCTAACAAGTGTGTTCAAAACCTCCCCTCTGGGCAGGCCCTGGATCTCTTTCAAAATGTGAGTGAATGTTTCAACAAACCACATTTCAGTCACCACAAAGTTAGATTACAAGTTAGTCATAATGCGCTAAATAGATGCTCACAAAGAGGCAACCACAGCAACAGTATGCTGCTTCAACAACTTGCTTTAGGATCATTATCAGATGGTACACAGCAAAATCCCCAGTGTTAATTTAACACTCTGAGTGTGGACTCATATAAACACTGAAGCAGAGTTAAAGTTAATGAGATAATTAGCTGATTAATTAAGTGATGATTGACCATTATTGAAGACACCTGATATTAACAAACAGCATCACTAAAGGAGAAAATATTTTTTTTTTATGTCACCATTATAGTGGTCAGTGTTTGCATTAGTTGGGATCTTGACCCTTACATTATTTATATTAGATTTTGTTTGGCTGCTGTAACTGAGTCATAACAGCCAGACAAACCAAGAACAAAAGTGATCAGGTGGTGATGATTATGTTTTAACAATCATTATTCGACCTGAATCACTAAACTCATTTAGTCTAATCTCTGAGATATATTTCCTTTATTAAATATAACAGCCTTGTGATTCCACAGCAAAAGATCCTGTGTTTTCTATAAATTTTGGAACGATCTATTACAAGCTGTTCTAATAAAAAAAAAAAAAACACTTTTAAAGTCTTTCACTTAGGCACACACAGACATCAAGAAGCACTGTATGAATCTCAACAACGGTGACAAACAGCATATTCATATAAACAGATCAACTCTGAACATCACAAAACAAGCTACTAAAAAGTCACATAAAAACAGCAAAAAAAATAAGAAAATAGTAAGAATAAAAGAAATTACAAAGACAATTCAGCTCATAATTTATTCATGCCACAATGCATGATGAGAGCCATGGATGACCTACGGTGTTTTGATTGGCTACAAAATGCTTTTTTGATGGCCACCGTTGTTGTGATTCTCACACTGATTCTTGATGTCTGTGTGTCTAAGATAAAGATCTTTTTTTACGTTTTTGATCAAAGTCAATTTTAAGTCTGATTATGCCAATAATGCCAGATCTTATATTGTTCACAGTGTTGATGTCAATAAAATAAACCTAAATTGGTTATTCAGGTCTCTACATGATGATTATTTCAAAACCTAATCAATCACACATGATCACCTTTTCTCTGGTTTGTCTGGCTGTTATAACTCAGTTACAGCAGCCAAACAAAATCGAATGTTAGAAATTTAAGCAAACACTGACCACTATAATGGTGATTTAAAAATTGTGATTTTCTCCTTTGGTGATTCTGCTTGTTAACATCAGGTGTCTTCAATAATGGTCAATCATCACTTAATTAATCACCTAATTATCTCATTAACTTTAACTCTGCTTCAGTGTTACTATATGAGTCCACACTCAGTGTTAAATTAACACTGGGGATTTTGCTGTGTAGCCTACTGTACATGCACAAAAGATTAGTATTTATTGTTACATGTCACAAAATAAAATAAAAACATTTTTAAATGTTTTATGACAGCTGACAGTGATACAGTAAATAAAAATCATGTTGTTTTTACAAAATAAAAGTGGCAGCTGTGGTTGCCAGAATAATAAATATAGAGTAAAATGTGAACAACTTTACAGAGCAGAAACTTTACATAGAAGGTGCACAATGTCATACACACAAATACAAAACACCATCATGGTAATACACATATTAAAATAACACACTACACATTCATCTAACAACACAGGGTGTAACACAAAACCCTAATGTATGCAACTGATGATGAGGGGAAAAAAACTATGAGAAAACATTTATTTAAATTAAAAACCATCAGTGTGAAGCATCACGCAGGAAATTCTGGGAATCTAAATTTACATTTTTTCATTGTAAATTATAAGATGACTGGTTTCTTTTTACTTCCAAAACCTGTACATTTAACAGTAATTTACTGTAAAATTACATTAAACAATGTGATTTACTGAATCATGTATTTCAGTGCTGATATTCAGATTTCAAGGTACCTTTCATTGTGTAAAGCGTTACGAAGTGGTTTTCATCACAAACAAAAGGTTATTGTACCATCAGTGTCCTCAACACTCAAAGTGAAGATACTCTCTGAGTTCAGTTATTTTTTGCATTGTGTGTTTATAGTAACTGTCCCTCTTTTTGAATTCTCAAATGACTTCATCTTTTGAATTTACAACCTCTAAAAAGTTCTAAATGTCCTGACTAAAAATAGACCTGTTCCGTTCTTATTCCGTAAAAGCTCCTTGCACTCCAAAGCTGGGGTTCAATGTCATAGTGGCTTTGATGGGGCTTAAAAAGGGCTTAGGCAGTACTTAATTACTAATGAGCTCTTTGAAACCTGCTGACTCCCTTGCACTAAAAGGCCATGGTTTGGATCACAGGTGGCATGGTTTTATTGGATTCACCTGGTCATCTGAATATATTCACTCCTTATTTATATTTACAGTTTATATCGAGCAGACTGCACAGATGTTCATATGAGATGTTAAGCAGAAGTAGGACCTACATCACTGGTTCAACATTAAAAATTTCTGACTGAACTATGTTAAAATCCATGCAATGCATTAAATAAATAATATAGTTCATAATATAATAATATACTTCATGCCTCAACGACACCATGAAATCAAAATTGGAGTATTGTTGCTTTTTTAAACCCATGTTAGGGCTATAAAACATGTAATGCACTTTTTCTAAACATACTAGAGATCTAAGTATGTTTAAGTAGGTTTGTGCTAAAATTAGCAGCTTTTAACCACAATCACAACTCTTTTTTTGCTTTATATATTAATTATATTGTTAGGAGCCTGAGAGCTATTTTATTTAAAGAGCTTATTAAATAAGTCATTTTTCTTTCAGACAACAATGGCTAGCACGAAACTACAGCTTGTTCTCTTTTCTACATTCCTCAGCGGGATGATCAGGACAGTCTGCCAACTCTACAACTGTCATAAATTGTTGAAAAAAAACCAATAATAACAACAGAAGCAATGATTAAAGATAATCCTAATCCACATGCACATGATTTAATATGCATTTCCCAAATCACTCACATAATTAATAAAGAAAACTAAATGTGAGAGAGGATTATATTAAGATAGACACAATAGCTCTGCCAGATAAACTCTGTAAATCATTCATGAGGAAAACAAGCCATGCAAGCCATTTTACAGTATTCCCTGTCTCTATAGGCCAAAATCCGATCAGGGAAAACGGTGTAATAAACTCTCAATATGACAATTGATTTAATCGCTACTGAGGCCTGCTGTGATAAAATTATCCTTATAGCTTGACGTAAGCAAACTTGGGGTGTAAATTCAATTTGGCTTCAGCCATCCCTTCATCCTCTTCTCTTTTTTAAAGGGCTGAATTTAAAAGCACAGCACCTTTCCTTGAGGCATTGACTCTTCATTTCCGTCCACTGTCCTCATTATGTTTTTCACTTAAATGACATTTGGCAAGTGTAAGGTTATACCCATGAGCACCAAAGCACTGTGGAGGGAAACAGTTTGCTCACAAGGAGGAACCAATACAACATCTTCTGGATCAGCAGGAAATAATATGAGCCCCAGGTGAAGCCTAATTAGAATCTGTTAAAAGCATATGAATAACATGCCAGGTTCAAAAGGAGATAGTGTGGTTTTTAAAGAGGCGCAAGAAGAAAAATTCTGTCATCATTTAATCACCCTTATGTCTTTTCAAACCTATATGACTTTTTTCTTCAGTGGAAAAATGTGTGAGAGTTTTTTGTCCATACTCTCTTAAAAATAAAAGTTTCAAAACAGAGTTTTCACAGCAATGCCATAGACTAACTATTTTTGGTTCCCCTAAAGAACCTTTCAGTGAAATTTCTTAAAAGAACCATTCTTTTTTTGTGTGTGAAGAACATTTCAATAATCTGAAGAACCTTTTTCCATTATGAAGAACCTTTTGTGCAGTGGAAAGGTTCTTTGGATGTTAAAGGGGTCATATGACGATGCTAAAAATAACATTATTTTGTGTATTTGGCCAGCTGATTGGCCAGCTATCCAGTGCGTTGTGATTGGCCGAAAACCTCAAGTGTGTGACGGAAATGTTACGCCCCTTACCATATTTGGAAACATAGTGTCTCCACATCATGGCGGTGGCAGCAACAATACTATAGCGAGAATAAATGTTACACCTTCTTTCTTTGCGTATACATTTGGCTGGTGTTATGCAAATCTTATAATACAGTGAAGTAGATATGTGGGGGCGTGTTTAAATTAGCCGTTTTAGGAAGGCGTGGACGAGTCTTAACATTTATAAAGAATATCTCTTTGGGTTTGAGACTTTAGTCTTTGCAAGTTTACGGATCTTATATATGCATGAACAGCTTGCAACACTCCAAAGACAAAGGAAAACTTGAAATCGCATCATATGACCCCTTTAAAGTGTATAAGGAAAGTCAATGGGGTCCAATGATGTTTGGAACCAAATGTTCCTCAAAATATCTTCTTTTGTGTTCTGCAGAAAAAAGAAAATCATACCCGTTTGGAACATGAGGCAACACTAATCCTAACCCTGTGTTGGAATATGCATATATTCCATGCAAAACAGCAGTACGTAAAAATAAGCAGGACACGCATATTCATGAAACAGTAGATGAACAAGGTTTGGATGATGTACTGCATTTACTGATATTCTTAAGTGTGCAACCAGCAGACAATCTGCTATCCCATGAGGCTGCAGGAGCTGAGAAGCGAAAATGTTTTGGTAGAAACCAAAAAAGGTGTGCTACAAGTGCAACGTTTTTCCTCATAGTTAAATTGTATTTGTTTAACAATATCTAAGTAACTTATTTTCGCGATTGCTGTTAGTATGTCATCAGTAATAGGGATCAATAACAAAACTGCTGATAGTATGTCTGGGAATGCCACACACCTGCACACCTAAACATACTTAACATTTAATAAGTAGCCTAAGCTCTTCAAATTCAGCACTTGCATAACTATATTTATTTATTTATTTTAAAGATAAATCCATTGATATGTCCATCCAAATGTCCTACTTTGATGTAAATCAACTGATTTCACAAGGCTTTAAAAACCCCAAGTACTGTGAGTTATACATTCTTGGATTCTTTTTGGGTTGATATTGTTGTGAAATATTTTAATTTATGCTACACAGCAGTGAGATCATTAGCATTTTAGCAGCATGGAAGCTGTAACTCAAATTACCCATTGCAGCGAAGTCTATGAAGATACTGGCTAATTGCATTACCAAGGGCAAGTGCTGGAACCGAAAGAGAGATTTTTCCCCCCACCTTTTGTTACAGTGCATCTTTGCCTTAGAAAATGCAAGCTCAACTGACCGATTTATGAAAATATGCCATCCACACTGAGATGCATCCCTTTTTCTAGGTCAGGGTTATTGCTGTAGACAGACTAGCCTGCATCACAAGAAAAGTTTCACTCGAGAAAACTTCTGCACTGCTAAGCTCAGAAACCCAAACAGCTTTACATACATGACAGCACAGGTTCTCTACTTCAAACGCTTGCTTCATGCAGTTGCCATTTATCATTTATGCAAATGCTATAAATGGTTTATGCCAGCTGTAGAAAATTCCACTTAATTAAAAATATGACTACACGTTCCATGGTTGCTTCTTTGAGTCGTGCTGTAATGTGACCGAATTCATTAACATCACCCACAGAGTGTTTGGAGAACATTCCTGGCAAATAAAGGGTGCAATAAAATCAGCCAATCAGCTTTAAAGGCAAATACCGCTGACCCTGTTGCATGTTAGTAGCTAAATCAATACTATGAAAAGGAGGATGGCTGCTAAGAGCAGAAATGCTCCCTTAAAATGTGTCAGTTCTATTTTAGCGATGAAAATGACCTTTCGGTGCGATCTAGGGCGTTCTCTCGATAGCTCCCTGCAGAGGATATCAAAATGCAGTTCGATTTTTCACACTTGTCAAATGAAGGCTTTTAAAAAAATATTCCTGCCTTTCCATGTCAAGAAACTTCAACCTTGTGGAAAGCTACAGCCTTGACGGACATCCGAACTATTCTATGAGGATTCATTTCTGTGCAATATTTACAAAAAAATATCTTTATATTGAAACATTAAAAAAAAGTACATTTTATTTTTTTTTTCTTTATTGAAAACTCATCCAAAAAGGTCAAAAACAAAAAGTCCATAGATAACTATTGTGTGTGCCAATTACATTTCAATCATTTAAAAGGGTTACTTTTTATTCCAGTGAGAAGATTTATTTTCAAAAAATCTATTTCTGTACAGACACAAACCTCGAAGTCTTGCCTATGAAAAAGCTGTTGGATATTTTTACTGTTATTGCCCAAGAATTAAAGGATACAGTTTAATAAACACACGTTGACCTTTGTGACAACATGCCCCAGTAGCAATTCATCTGAATATCAACTATCAACACATAAAATAGCATTTCCAAAAAATGGATCTGTCAACTCTTATAACTGTCTAGGTTACAGAGACTGTGAAGTTCTAAAAATACTCCAATGGAGGATGCGTGCAAATGAGGAGTGATGATAGGAATATGTATTTCACCTTATATGTGGAACAAGAATATTTCCACTAGGGACTTTCAATTTTCCATGTGAGTGTGTCCGTCTGTTTCCTACCTCTGCCTCAGCTCAGTAACTTCAAAACATAAGCCCATAATGGAGCCCACACTGTATCTTTAAAGAACAAAACCTGCCCCCAGGCTTAAAGACATTTAGAGGAAATATAGGCCTACTATACTTTAGGTGGAAATGGAAAGGGTGAATATGGATTTTCATGTGTTGTGCTAATCATGCACACAGTTTATTGGGTCGAAAATGTCAATATTAATGATAAACAGGGATAAAAATTTACATAAAGGGATTTATAACAGGGATTTACAAAAATGTACATAAAATTCTGCATAAAGCCTTTTCTTACAAGATTTTATGTTTAAGAAAGGCATTTTTCATATTTTTCATTATAAATGATCCAGGACAAGCCAGATTTACAAAATGTAGCAGTAGTAAAAGACAAAAATATTTTATCATATAAAAGCTGATTTGCTCTATAACATTTGCAGAAAATGTCATCCATCAAAATTTTTCATATGAATTCCATAATTTAAAAAAAACGTCTACATTCAATCCAAAGCAACTCAGAATCTAAAATAAACTTCTACAGGAATCGAACCCATGGTGTTGCACTACCTCCGTTCTTATTGTTCACTAAAATTAGAAAATTAAATAATAAAAATGTTTAAAAATAATTTCCGGTTATTGAAATTAAGCTCAAATAAAATAAAATTACATTAGGGCTGTCATCGTTAACGCATTAAAGCATGCGATTAATTTTACAATCCTTAACGAGTTAAAATAATTTAACGCAATTAACCCAAAATTACTGAAGCACAATTTCTATTCTAACCCTTTAACCCAATTTTGCTTCTCTGCTTGCGATCAGATCATTTTAAGCTGCTAAACTCCGGGAAAGTTTTCAGTCCAATGATCCAGTAAGTGAATGCATTCAAACAATCCGTCCAAAACAGCGCTAATATAAAGGAAACCAGGCTGATTACATCAGAGATTGCAGAGAGAACAGAGACTCGCATTGCGTTTTAAGTGAATTATTAATTCCAGTGTGTTTCGCTTTAAAACCTGAGCTCTGTCATATTCTGTGATTGTCTCTGAAGAGTGCGAGCCCTCACACGTTGCGTTGTGTGAAGTACAACAGATTGTCAACACATCCCACCGCTGTATGGCAAGATGAGACGCAAACTACGTTTTCTCGACTGTCTCGCTAGTAAAATTTTGATGGATGAAGACTGCAATCAAGGTGAGAATCACCCTTCAATCTTTTGGTTTACTTTGCTGGATATAGTAAATGATGACAAAATAAACATTTGAATCAAGATAAATGGTCTATGCTTAATTTCATGAAGTGTACGATTAATCGCAAATTCGCGATGAATCACAGAAAAAGGATGTGATTCATTAGATTAAAAAATTTTAATCGATTGACAACCCCTGCTTTGCTATTTTCCCCCAAGCCAGGCCACGTTCAGAAGAAGAATACGCTCAATTACGGCTTCTGTCCATCAAATGGCCCCTATTTCTCCTCTTTTTGCAGCCCTGTTTTTACAGTCAGCCATCCTGACAGGCAGAGTGCTTCTCCCCATCCCAGATGGGGCTGACTGATCAACTGACTTGAGACCAGCACGTCTCCTTGATACGGCAGTGTGTTTGACTGATGCTGTGTTCTGGGGTTGGGTGTGTCAGCATTTGTGTGTGTGAAAAGGACGGCAGACATTACAACCGAAGCCACATGAGGTTTCTCTGACAAAGGGTTGATTCACCCCATTGAACTACGAAGTGCAGCAATATAGTTTTACTGTGAATTGATGGCTTGTGAATGAGTACTAGATGGGGTCAGTTATGATACATGGGCATTCCCAGCTCACCTTGGGTTCTTCTTTGGAGCACTGGTGTCTCATTAGCTCAGCTTTTCTGGCTCTCACAGTTGTGTTTAAATCTGCGCAGTCAGTCTAAAGTCCTTTGGTGAAGCAAAGCTACCATTTGCAAAGCCAGTTTTAATGGAGTTTTAATGACCAAACTTGAACATAGCTTTTTCTGTTTGCATTCAAGGCGAAATTAGTTTTTCTCATCTGTTTTCTTGGTTTAAGTTTAAGCTCTTTATCCTTCAAAGATCTTTTGGGTAAAAAAACTAAGATCTTGCTGCAGCAAATCAATACTACTTTGGAAAGTCATCAAATCAAAGTGGTCTTCTTCTGCTTGATAACGACAGCTGAGAAATGTTCTGTTTCCGTTGTGGTCCTGTGGCATTTATTTGGAGCTTTATTAATCAAATGATTGTGACCTTATGACTACGCTGCAAAACATTAAATGTCATGTGCAAAACAATGCTGCAATTGTTTCATAAGATAAATATTTATATCAAGAAATAGTCATGACTCACAGATCACACTGACTGGGACTTAAACTCTTCTAATAGCGTTTGTAAGTCAACATTTACAGTTTATATTCTTCTGTTTGTGTGAAACGGCTTCATGTCTTATGTTCGTCACTGAGTGACATAAAACAGCGGTGTCTTGTTTTGATTATCCCTGACCGGGTATGAGATGTCAAGTTGAAGTAGTTTACTCTTGAAAGAATTCACGGTCAAACAGAGATTTCTGTTTATCGAACCATTCATCACTTGTCTCGCTGAGAATACATTAACGGTTCATTGCAGTAAGAGGCAATATGCTGGATGTTTAGAATCTGATTGCCACTACTGGAGGAAATCAGCAATTCCACACCAATTCGTGTGCTGCATTTCTGTGCTTATAACGGCTGAAATGGAAAGTGAATGTTCTGTTTATGAACGGGTTACCTCAGATTTTTTAGACAAATGGATTTTTGTTTATGAACGCATAAAAAAAAACTACACACATACATATACAGTGCCTTGCGAAAGTATTCATACCCCTTCATTTTTTTTTTTTTTACATTTTGTTATGTTGCTGCCTTATGATAAACTTCTTTAAATTACTTTTTTTCCACATCAATCTACACTCCATACACCATACTGACAAAGCAAAAACAGAATTGTCACAACTTCGTAATTCATCAGACCAGAGAATCTTGTTTCTCAGAGTCTGAGGGTCCTTTAGATGCTTTTTTGTAAATTCCAAGTGTGCTTTCATGTGTCTTAACTGAAGAGAGGATTGGGTTTGGCCACACCGCTATAAAGCCCGGATCGATCAAACTTCTTCCATTAAGGGTAACAGAGACTACACGCTTCTGTGACCCTTCAATGAAGCATAATTTTTTTCTGAATTCCAGTGTAGTAATATCTACAAGCAAAATGAATGCTCCTGAGCTAAATTTCAACTATCCCAGATATGAATACTTATATGCAATGGAATCATTTTAGTTTTTTATTTGTAATAAATTTGCAAAAATGTTAAAAACCAGTTTTTTTGCTTGACCATTATGGTGTATGGAGTGTAGATTGTTGTGGAAAAAAACTAATATAAAGCAGTTTAACATAAGGCAGCAACAAAACAACATGTGAAGAAAATGAAGGGGTATGAATACATTCGCAAGGCACTGTATATATACAGTGGTGTGAAAAGGTTTTTGCCCCCTTCCTGTTTTTTTTAATTTTTTGCATATTTGTCACACTTGAATGATTCAGATCATCAAACAAATTTTAATATTACACAAAGATAACCCGAG
>NW_015545562.1:186877-190343 GCF_001515605.1 Sinocyclocheilus anshuiensis | reverse complement strand
TGCTGTCAAATGATTAATCGCGATTAATCACATCCAAAATAAAAGCTCTAAGATCTATTAACTATTATGTTTAACAGTGTTGTTGAATTATTAGTGTTATTAAAGATGACAACAAATATACTCTATAAATGTACAAATGCATGGAAATGAGCATGCACAATATAACATGCATATACATGCATATGGGTGTGTGTATATAAGCAAAATATCAACAAATAAACAACAACAACAATAAAGATAATGCATAACAGTAATAATAATAACATTAATAATATTAGCCAAAAACTGATAATGGAACTGATATATTGTGTGCCCCTTTTTTACGTACTGTACATGCTCTTTTCCACACAAAGAAAATTCATGAACACTGGCTGTTAAGTTCAGCTGCAAGTTTGTTTGGTTTATGAAACCAACACAGTCCACTTTCATGCTAAACAACAAATATACCACTAAACTATACCATCTTAGATGATACAAGCAAATGTTCTCTCGTTTCTTTAGTCATGTCTCGTCTCACCTGTGACTCAAAGCAAGCCAAGACTATTTCTGCTCTCTCACAAAATAGGTGCATGACACCTCAGAATACAAGAATAACTGTACTGTATACATGTGAATAACTGTGATCACTCCATTCTTTGCAAGGATGTGACACATGCATATTTGATATGTTCTCACAACATCCTGTAAATGCAAATGAAGTGTTCGTACAGTTCCACTGGAAGGAAGAAATGGATTAAACGCCTGATGAGTCATACAGTACTTCAGATGTTTCTCTGTGCTTAAGTGAATAATCTGAGTGTTTTGAAGCTTTATTTTAGCTTGAATAGTTTAGCATAAAATGATTGGCTGTCTTAGGGATATTATATTGCTACGTTTGCTCTAATATCCTAATGCCTGTAGCTTTACTGATAAAACAGAAATGCAGGTGTAAAAATGTCAATTGCTATCCAAATGTTATACTAATCTATACATTTCAAAGAAGTTTCCATCTCTGGAAGAGAAAGCACATGAAGAGGAAAGGCATTCCTATGCGATGTTAAGAGCAGGCAAGCTTTGTGACAGTGACCAATGTAGCTAAATATTGAGCACATTTGTCTGGCTGGGAAAGCAACAAACACAAACTTCTCGGGAAACACAAACCGTCCCTTATGAATACTGATGATGCACGCCAAATGTGAACTATTCTTAAACAGACGTTTTTTCCTCTGTTCCAGATAATACGCCTCCGCCGCAAAGTCCTAGTGAAAGTGTTGAGTAGCACAATGATGGGCCGCCATCTGTCGTTTTCTCATTAAAGTGAGGAATATGTTAATGCGTCTTCGCTGTCTTGCCGAGCTGCTAAGTCAAGGACAAAATTAGATCGCATCCAACATTGTTATCCATATGTCAAGTATTTCTCTTTTTATTGGCTGATTGAAACTTTATCTCCTATTTCTTAGCTTGTAAAAATGTAAAATAGAGAGTTGGACCATAAAGAATGCCTAATTGGTTAGTTAACATAAATTTATATTTAAACGAATTTTACATAGGTGGTGTTTAGTATTTGGTTTATTTACAATTAAACTGATAACACTTTATAATAAGGTTCCATAGTTAATGATGGCTAATACATCTAACAATAAGCAATACACTGGTTGCATTATTTGTTAATCTTTAGTAATGTTAGTTAATTAATACAACTGTTCATTGTTAGTCAACTGAGGTGCATTAAATAATATTAACAGATACAACTTTTGATATGAATAATGTAGTTAACTGAGATTAATAAATGCAAAGTATTCTTCATATATTTATTTGAATTTCTGCTCATTTTAATTCCACTTTCTTATAGTACATTCAAATACAAAACATTTTAAGAGGCAATCTCTTTTTTTTTTTTTTTTATGGAGCATAAGCATATTTGTATTTTTGTGTGTATTTGTGCATCCAGGACAGTATATTTGTTGCATTTAACTGGCCACCTCAGGAGACTATGCCTGAATAAAGCATGCTGGTGGTTTGTTTTGCCAGCAGGATTATTCCAAAATCACTTTTTCTTCAGGCCACTACTGTATGCATGTCTGTGTGAAAAGTCTCCTGCAAACATAAGCATCTGTAGACAGCTGTGTTTGCCATTCTCTTTTCAATGAATTTCCAATGGGTTCTTCAAATGGTCTCTGAGATACATCAGACTGTTCAAAGCATGGCCAAAGAGAGGATGAGATGGAAAAAACTAGGGCTCAGAGCTGGTTATATTACTCTTACGTTATGGACTATCTGGAGGACAGCGCAATGTATGAGTCAAAGCTTTTTCATTTGAAATTCGCTCATTTGGCATTCTTTCTAAGCCATCAGAACCTTCCAGCTCTAAATCTTTGATGTCACTCTGAGAAAAATCCAGTCTTCAAATCAGATAAAACAGATAAATGATTCAAATGTTTTTGTGGAGAAGTAGCCTCAAATCAACAGCTCTTGAAATCACAGCTCCCCTGAGTGCATCAATAATACATGACGACCCACTTTTTAGTCTCAAATTAAGACATAAGACTACTGCAGAACTGCCCCATCAGTAGCTTTACTTCAGGGGTGATTTATGCATTGGTACTTTGACCACTACAGTCTATACTGTACGTTTTTCTTATTGAACAGGACAAGCTGTATTTATTTTAATAGTCTGTATTTCAGACTATTCAGCACAGCTTTATGTAACCAGATTTTGTTATTTCACACAGAATTCAGTTCACTCCTTTCATAAGGATCACAAAAATGGTAATCGTACTTATGCAGCAGAAGTGCTTGTAAGAAGAAGCACAAATGAGAAGTCATTTATCCCGGCAGCAGAATAAAAACACAGACATTGTTCATTGAGGCTGCCTGCCTTTCTGTGCCACAGACATTTTCACCAGTGCATTAATTAAGATTATAAATAAACATCTCTGAATGTCATGAACCGAGATGCTGAAAACAGATATATTGTGCTTTTTTTGCCATATGTTGTGATTATTTTACCATCGAATTTCACAGGTTTTCACAGTAGAATTAATTACCCATCTCAAATACTTGCATTATTTTATCAAGCAAAGTATTTGGTAATGTGGTCTATGCGCCTGTGCATACTTTTAAATTATTTTCCTAAATTATACAGTATATTAGCATATCAGACATTATGCCAGTAGGTGGCGACAAGTGACTGAATTTATAAGTGATTACATTTTTAATTTAACGGATTCACTCAAAAACACTGATTAATTCAGGAAAAAAACGTTTTCATGAGTGAGTCATTGAATTATTTATTCAACCAATTCATTCATAAATGCTGATTCATTCAGGTACTGTGGCTTTGCAGTAGATTTTTTAGGTGTTATTTTCGTTGATGGAACAAAAGCAGAAAAAAAAAAACTGGTAACTAGTAGTTAGTGACTAAGAAAAGAAATAACTAGACATATATATTTATAACACTCTGGGAATAACATATAATGCGTTGTTA
>NW_015545562.1:145976-186689 GCF_001515605.1 Sinocyclocheilus anshuiensis | reverse complement strand
TTGGTACCAAATACTGAAATTTTGGTACCGTGACAACACTAATATATATATATATATATATATATATACAGAGTTCTGATGACCGCAGTTCTTGTCATGGTTTTCAAGAGTAAGAGAGTTGTTTAAGAGTACATTCATTAATGGTCATTGTGGAGCAGAGTGTCCATCCATACTGTTGCATTTAAACTGATATCTTTTCAAAAGCATAGCTCAAATTACATCCAGTATGCTCCTAAACTACATCAGAAAATGGCTATTTGATTGCACTGGGTTATTGTTGCGTTCGTATTATAGTGTTGCACTATGGAGAACAATGTTATGACAGGCCTGGCGCAGCAATGAAACAAACAGCAATGTGTATGCAATTAAAATGCAGTACAGTGCCCAGCTATTAAATTTATGTGCCCAATAAAATTTCATGCATGGTATGTTCCTCTCATTTCATTCACTATTGATAAAACATTTGCTTAATATGTATTACCACAAAAATAAATGAATAGTTAATCATGCATTTTTACTATTAGCAATTTTTAATTGTGCAGCAAAATGCTAAGCACATCAATGGCGGTATCCTTTCTTCTCATCTAAATGAAACCAGGCCTAATTGCATTGATGGCATTCTCTCTAAAGGGAAGGGATAAATCAACTGAAGAGTCACATGCTTGTCTTTTATGAGACAATTCAGTCTTGCGTTATTGCATGCATGGCATCATAAACAGGCCATCATCTCTGCACACATTACGTTCCCTATCGGCCTGTAAATTAGGGAATTAGTGTATGCAAGAAATAATGCATCTAATACCTCCTGCTGCATGCACTTCATCTCAGGGACAAATATGAATCTATTTCGGAAGGGGAATTCAAACAGGATGGTTGCTTGAGCACTTAGCAGCCATTTACAGATGCACACGTCCATTGGCTCTGACTATAAAACACATTATGTACACTATTCAGATGTCGTCTCTCTCTAGAAGGAAAGCCATGTGTTAGAAGAGATATTACAGAGAGGGAAGTCGCAAGGCTGTGGCAAAACTAATCCAGTTTGTTCCACCAGTAAAAGAGAAGCTATTCTGTACCACTGCCATCAGCTTGGGAACTGCTAGATAAGCACATTTATGTTGCTTCTCTTTTGCATCGCAAGCGGTGGTCCCATGAGTGCGGCTTTATGGGAGAATGTGGCCAAGCCCCACTTTGGTAACTCGAGCTTTTGACAGCAGCTCATTTAAGCTAAATGCGTACAGTTAAGATGTTTATGTGAAAATGGAGCTCGACTACAGCAGCTGTGTCTTAATTACCCAAGTGCCATCAAACTATACATCACCGCCGGTGCAGTGAAAACAAGCAGTAACCAAATGTCAACATGAAGGTGGTGCTATGTGAGTCGCAAGCTTATTTAGTATCCATTTACAGAAGTTCATATTGTAAACAGAGGCAAAATCGCTCCGAAATAATAATAACGGACCATAAACATTTTAAACTGCATTCAGCCATTGTAAACATAACTTTGCATGAGAATATGAAAATCAAATATGCTTGCTATATTTAGTTAATGATGAACAAACCTGACAAATGTCTGTATTATTTTTGGTCAGGGAAAAATATAAATAAAAAAAATATTTTTAGAGGAAGTTTATATCTATACTTATATCTATCTATATACAGTGGGTACGGAAAGTATTCATAACAAAGAGTGAAAAATTTAAGGGGGTCTGAATACTTTCCGTACCCACTGTATCTATCTCTCTATCTATCTATCTATCTATCTATCTATCTATCTATATATATATATATATATATATATATATATAGTTTTTATAAATTCCGTTATTATTTTTGGCAGGAGTATGGACTGTTTGTGTGTGTTTTTCTCCCCATGTGCTCCATGACCTAGTTTTCCCTCTTGTTTGATTAGTCATTTGGTGTGGTCAGGTGTGTCCAGTTCATTACCCTCGTTTAGTTCTGTATTTAAAGTGTTCTCTGTCCCATGGTTCCTTTGTCCAGTGTCGTCTATGTAAGATAGTTGTCTTCCTAGTTCTCTGAGTTCTCGGTGTTAAAGTTATAATAAAGATGTGGTTTCCCGATCCTGCTCCAGCATCGTGCTCTTCTCCGCAGCCACACGTGACAGAACACTGGACCAAGCAAAGTATGAACTGGGCTGAGGATTTAATTTGGAACATCCAGCAGGATGGATGGCCTTTGGAGCGATATGTGGAGGAGTTCCTGAGTGTTGTAAATCTGGTGAGCTGGAGCAATCAAATGGTTAATGCCTGCTTCCGAATGGGACTCGACGATGATAATTTGTTTCGATTCCTCTCTCCAGACGATTGTTATAGACCCGTAGCTGACTTTATTAATTATGTCCTCGATTTAAATGGCTTTGAGTTCCTTGTTGATGTGGAGGATAGTCGTCCTGTTCCCATTCGGAAGCAAGTGGGTGCTTCAGCTCACCATCTACCAGCACCCTCCATATACCATTCCAAAGAGCCCGATCCCTCCGTTCCACCCATGCTTCCCCAAGCCCATAGGTGGGCATCCAAGAGCGCTGGGATGCCCCTGGGAGCCAAAGTGGCGGGTCGAGCATTTGCATCTGTCCACTCAGTGCTCAAAGCCACCTCCCTTCGTCCATCTCCAATGCCCGAGTCTCTACCAGTCCTCAGTCCAGTGGTAACGCGGGCCACGAAGCCATCTTCCAGAGCACCTGTGACACCTGCCGCTCTGCCATCAATCCCGCCGGCCGCTCCACCGTCAAGCCCGCCGGCCAATTCACTCCCAAGCCCTAGGATGACAGCAGCTATCTCCTACCTCAGCCCAGAAGAGGAGAATGAGGAGGAGAAGACTGATGGCTCTAGCTCCTGACCAAAGTCAAGAGATGGTTCTAGCCCCTGACTAGTGTCGCGAGATGGCTTGAGCCCCTGACCAGAGTCAAGAGATGGCTCTAGCTCCTGACCAGAGTCGAGTGATGGCTCTAGCCCCTGACCAGAGTCGAGAGAAGGCTCCTGTTCCCACGTCAAGCCCAGAGAAGGCTCCTGATCCCACGTTCGACCCAGGGAGGGCCTCAGATCCAGAGTCAAGCCCAGGGAGGGCTCCTGTTTCCATGTCAAGCCCAGAGAGGGCCCCTGTCCCCACGTCCAGCCCAGAGAGGGCTGTTGTTCCCACATCTGGCCCAGGGAGGGCCTCAGTTCTCGAGTTTAGCCCAAGGAGGGCTCCTGTTTCCACGTCCAGCCAAGAGAGGGCTGCGATACCACGTATGACCCAGGGAGGGCCACAGATCCCGAGTTTAGCCCAAGGAGGGCACCTGTTTCCACGTCCAGCCCAGAGAGGGCTCCTGCCCTCACTTCAAGCCCTGAGAAGGCTGCGGTTTCCACGTCCTGTCCCGAGAGGGCTTGTGTCCCCAAGTCCAGCCAGGAGAGGGCTTTTGTTCCCGAGAGCACTTCTGAGCCCAGCCCAGAGCCGGTCCCAGCCAGGGGACCCGGAGTCTCCCACAAGAAGTTTTTTTGGGGGGGCTATAAGTCTCCGATTGTAGTGGCCGGGCCGAGTGCCGAGGCCAAGGCTACAGAGGCTGTCCAGCCATGGCCCCCTGAACTGCCTGTTTCGCCATGGTTTCCTGAACTGCCTGTTCCGCCATGGTTTCCTGAACTGCCTGTTCCGCCATGGCCTCCCGGACTGCCTGCTCCGCCATGGGCCCCTGAGTTGATACTGACCTGGAGGCCTCCCGTCCCATACAAGCCTGTCCCTAGAGACCTCCAGAGCACCCACCCTCCCAACCCCTTTGTGTATTGTAATTGGTGCGAGGACGTGCCTTCCAGGAGGGGGAGGTAATGTCAGGAGTATGGACTGTTTGTGTGTGTGTTTTTCTCCCTATGTGCTCCATGGCCTAGTTTCCCTCTTGTTTGATTAGTCATTTGGTTCAGGTGTGTCAAGTTCCTTACCCTCGTTTAGTTCTGTATTTAAAGTGTTGTCCGTTCCTTGGTTCCTTTGTCCAGTGTCGTCTATGTAAGGTGGTTGTCTTCCTAGTTCTCTGAGTTCTCTGAGTTAAAGTTATAATAAAGATGTGGTTTCCTGATCCTGCTCCAGCACCGTGCTCTTCTCCGCAGCCACACGTGACAATTTTGTCTTGTGAAGAATATAGAAACATCTGTTATGTGAAATAGCTTATTCAGAACAGTATTAAATAAACGATAACATGCAATTTTCATGATCCTTCTTATTCTTATATAAGAATTATATAATCTTATTTTGCATATTCTGCAAGGGGCATGTAAATAATTTACAACTGTACATATATATATATATATATATATATATGCACACACACACACATATATATATATGTATATATATATATATATACATATAGTGACATTGCCATTTTCTGAAACTTTACGTAGGTGACGGACTGTGCCCTAACCTGACCTATTTTTGGCCTAGATTTAACAGAAGACTGATTCTGTTCCTTGGATCAGTCGATACTGGATTCCCTCGGCCATTTGCTGTCATTTGTCTTGCAGCTACTTGATGCTTGAGGGTAGTCTACAGTACCTGTACTCATGTGGGAGTTTTATTATGAACAGCAAGATCATTTGTCCTCCACTATCTCGTTGTATCACACCTTCACTTCTCTGGGAAATACTGTCAGTGCAATTTGCGCATCACCCTGTGCAAAATTGAAGGGAGATGAGGCATTTCAATACTTTACAAAAGGATATATATATGACTATATTGATTATTCAGTATTCAAGTTAAATGAGTATATAAACATGAAAATATTAACTGTATTTAAAAGAATCATTCAACCAAAAATTTAAATTCAGAAAATTCCATTATTTACCCTCATGCTATTCCAAACTGATTTAAAAAAAAAGAGGAAAAGAGAGACAGTTTGTCATGCCTAAAAACTAAATAATGAAATAATTACTTAAGTAACAACATTTCACTATTTATTAACAATCAGTTCACATAATCAATAATTTTCAAAATCTAAATGCAATAATATCTGCTATTTTGTTAGTATTTGATATTTTGTTGTGAGTTTTTTTTTTCTTTCGCCCCCTGATGTGAGCCTGCAGATGGTAGATTCATCCTTCAGACCATGAGCATCATGGAGTCAATGGAGGATGGCTGACTTATTACCATCAGTGTGGAATGGTCCTCCTAACAGCACATGGGCTTATCATTTTCCATTACATGTTAGAGGCACTACCTGTGCTCCCTTCAATGCAGAGGTCATTAAAGTATTCCTATTAATCTGTTCCCCCATGAGGCCTTACCAATGTGCTCATATTTCATAAAGTCTCAGCTGATACTGCCAAAGCATAATAATTAGCAGACCTAAGAGAGGAAACTGGGAGTTACAGTACAGCAAGCAGCATGTAGACAACAAGGTTTATAATGATATACAAATTGCATTTTACAATCTTTTAAGGTCAATATTTTATAGTTTTCCAAAATTTTCTATTTAACATCTATTTAACAATACATAGATACTGTCTATGTATGTTAGTGTAGTTTCACAGATATAAAACATACAAAAACTTAGTACAAAAGTACTGTACTCTAGATTTTGTAACAATTGGATTTTATGGCACATTTTACTACAAAATATCTAGTACAAACAGAACATTGTGTTACAGTGCCTTGCGAAAGTATTCATTTTTTTCCCGTTTTGTTATGTTGCTGCCTTATGTCAAACTGCTTAAATGTACTTTTTTCCCCACACCAATCTACACTCCATACACCATATTGACAAAGCAAAAACAGAATTGTCACAACTTCGTAAATTAATAATAAAAAAAAAAAAATGAAATAAGTACATTGCATACGTATTCATACGAGTTTCACAATTTGAGTTGAATTACTGAAATAAATGAACTTTTCCACGACATTCTAATTTATTGAGATGCACCTGTAAATGCTCCCGAGCTAAATTTGAACTGTCCCAGGTAAGGGTATGAATACTTACACAATGGAATCATTTAAGTTTTTTATTTGTAATAAATTTGCTGTTGTTAAAAAAAAGATGTTAAAAACCTGTTTTTTGCTCTACCATTATGGTGTATGGAGTATAGATTGATGTAGAAAAAAAGTAATTTAAAGCAGTTTAGCATAAGGCAGCAATATAAGAAAACGTGAAAAAAATGAAGGGGTATGAATACTTTCGCAAGGCACTCTACATATGCTGTGTGGAAAATAACTGAAGAATATGGTTGCATATAGAAAAACCCAATCCGTCAAGCGTTTAATCTGACATTAGGCAATATATCTTTCTTTCCAATTCAATACTACACCCCCAGAAATGCCCTGATTTGACTCTGTAGACTGCCAGGGGGTAGCATTGTGTAAGACGCTGCACAACAGAAGAATAATATATCCAACAATCAAGCTCCAAAGCAAGTGTTCTAAAGCAAATGCCAGGGCCCCCTAGGAAAGTTTCTTCACCTCAGTTTTTCTCTTTGTGTGGAACAGTGGAACTTGTGTTCTCTTCTTTCCGCTACAATAGAATAAAAGTTCCAGCCGAGCAATTTATCAAAGCACAACATCAATACAAGCTCCCTTTGTATAGTGAGTGCTTTTAGAGAGGTGGTTGCGATAATGGGAAAACATCATGAAGCAGCATGAAGTCAAGTTCAGACATTGTCGGAATGCATAATCACAATACCGGAAATAAGGAAACACTGACACAGAAAACCTTTTTAAAAACATCACCATATTTTCCAAACAAAATCAGATATATTGGACAAGGGCAGTTTCATTGGGGGCACTATCATAAATGAAGCACTGTTCATTCACATACTCTGCACTTTAGAGCGTCTCAGCTTCATCATTTGAAGACGCATCCATTACATCTTCAGACTATCTATTGAAGTTTTGTCTTTCTGTGGGTAAATCCTTTATCTCATCCCAAGAATTAAGAGTTTTATTGAGGTATTAAAAATATAGACAAACTGACAGTCAAGGCCAAGGATGATCTGATTCTTTGACATTATTCTACCAATTTATCACAGCCATTTTAATGATTTATTGTCCTCTATGAATGCATGAAAAAAATATTAAACCTCTTTCTCACACAAATTTAAAATCTGTACAAGTGTATACACATTTATCTTCTCCTAATGTCAATTCAAACAAACGCATCACAAAATGAGTATTGACTGAACATTATAACTGTTAGATTGCTAACTTTATCCTTTCTCAAATATTTATTATCCTAAAAAACTATTTAATTTCTTTTTGTCTAAATGGCGTTTTAGTTGTATCTATTATTACACAGTATAATCTTCCTTTTCATATATTTATATTGTTTTACTATGACAAAGTGCAAATATCAATGTGCATTTTAAACATCCAAATAAATAAGAAATACATAGCAAATTAGCCTTTGGATTTCTAGATCCTAATCTTCACATAGTCATGGGATGCTTCCATAATAAAAAACATAGTATCTATGAAATATTATGAAATATTTCGAAACTGTTGACAAACTGTCTGTCACACCTGTAAAAATGTCTAATATTTTTGTGGGATACAAAATAAATTTTCTCATTGCGGATCTCTTAAATTCTAGTGGGGATCAACCTTCTAGAACGTTCCCGTAGGCTAAGATTATATGAATAGAAAACAATCTTTCACTTGTGTCATACATACAGCAACAGAGTGTGACAGATGCCTGGAGCACAGGTCTGGCAGTGTCTGCAGTGACAGCTGCGCATCAAGGTCAAATAATGCTGGTGCTTCATATTTCAGAGAAATTGAACTTTTGGCCCATAAAACTTAATAACACATCTGAATGGGTTCATTATCCCGATGCATTTGTAAATTGTGATACTGGGGTAAAAGTACAACATGTAATGGTGTAATGGGGTACAAAAGCCATTAAAGTGGAAATAAACTCTCTCTCTCTGTGTGTTACAAATTATTATTTTTATTTAAATAATAACAACAAATCTTAAATCATAAGATAGCCCCTATATCTGGGGCAAGAAAACCCAATAATTAAACTTTTACAGAATGTATGAATGACTTTTTATATCATTCTTATTAATATTTATTTATTTTGAAAGTGTCATTAATGTAAAATAAATAAATGAATGAATGAATTGATTCACTTTTCTATTTAAAATGGTTTTGACAATTTAGTTGAATCATTGAAAAACAATGCCAGACAAAAGCAGAATCCCAGTAAAAAGAGTCATTTAAAATGTAAATTTATTCTATGAATTGTACACATATGAATATTTACATGTTTAATTTCTCTATTTTAAATGAAGATGTGTCATAATAGCAACATCATGAATACAAATTGAATGATTTCACTCAATATTAGCCTATAGGATTTAATAAAAAGCATCTGTACATCTGGAAATAGTGAATAATAACACCATTTATGACAAAAATTATTAATTGCAAAAATAATAATACTAACAACAGGCCTTCTGTGCCACAAATCCCTCACTAACAAAGAGACAAAAAAGAAAAAAAAAAAAGAAAGAAAGAAAAAAAACACACATTCAGACTAATATTCATGATATTCAACATAATACAATGTCATAGATCACTATTTTTGAGAGATAAAAAAATTAATTAATCTTACCCTATACATGATAATATAATTTATTATTATTCGTTTTTATGTAAATCGTAATAACAAAATATTAAATTATTATAATAAATGTTAAACCAAGAGAATACATTAAAATATACACACAGACATAAACATACATGGTTTAGATGGTATATGGTATATATAAAATTATTATTATATCAATTCTAAAAAAAACACATTGGATTATTATAACAAAATAAATAAATATAACAAAATAAAATATTCATCAGTGGTCTCACACTTTTTGGTCCACCTCACTGTATAACTAGTGTCAACAGATACAACATGGAATATTGTTTGTGACAGCTCTGTGGTTCGTATGTTCATGCGTGAGAGAGAAGATCTCTCTAAGCATGCAGCTAGATCTGCTGACCTGGCTTAAGCCTGACTCTTGGGTCATGTATTTTTAAAGGCTTTCAGCTGATGAAATGACAAACAGAAGCTCTCATCAGTGTTGCCCAGAGCAGGGAATGCCCATCGGAGGAATCCCAGGTTGCTGGGAATAGCCCTTGATGAGTACTGTGCATTTAAAAAAAGATATATAATACCCATTACTGAGAGAACTCAAATGGTTCAGAGAAAACAATTCCCTGAGCTAATTTAGTTTAGTTAATTGTCTACTACATGAAGTGTGTCTTGAGCTATACATTAAAGAACACAAGTCCCATTTCAGTAGATTAACAAATAGATTTCAAACAGCGCAAAGCATCACATTAATATTTTCATTTAATATGTAAAATGTCGGTCTGAATCATCAGTGGACAGACTCATCTCAAATAACTCACAAGCTTGTTATCAAAGTCACTGCTTTCAATTAAAATATCAAATATAGCACTTTCTGTATTATTGTCTGCCGGCAGGAAAATAAAGTGCTGCATATTTACTGTAAATCAAGGAAATCGAGTGTAACATTGCCTTCACTCATGCTCAGATTATGGATCAGGACTGTGACTCCAAACACAAGCGACTCGGAGAGAGACAGATGCACGCGTGAAGCGGTAAGGGACTCTGACAGGCCACTATTACATATTGAAATATTGCTCCATTCATCTACAGGCTTTATAAGCTCGGTGTTTTTCTATTCTGCCTGCTCGTACACTGTAAAAAATGACCGTGAATTGGTGGTTATCAGTGTATTACAAAGGTACAAAACAGATTTCAGTACTTCAATAGGTTGGTATATTAACATTATATCAGTTAATTAAATTACGGTATTTAACTGTAAATTTAAGTTAAAACCGTAAAACCTAAAACGTTGCTACCGTATTTTGTACGGTAAAATTCCGGCAACCACAGCTGCTGTGTTTTTACCGTAAATTTTACGGATTTTTTTTTACATTGTACATCACTGTCATCTGTAGTATCGATCACAAGCCAAATGACTGCTTTTTAAATCTCAACTGAATTGTCCTGCGTTCACGCAGGCTATAAGCTGTCTGTTGGGTGGTCATGCTACATGTTCTTATAAATGATCGAGCTCTTATAAGAAGGACAGCTCTCATTTTCAACCAGAATAGAAGTATGTCACAAAGCATGAGTCTTTTATGGTGTGGCCTTGGTAACGGTGCATTTGATGCAACAGAGTAGGATACATAAAATGATAGCTATCCCTAGCTCTAGATAAAGGAGTCAGCCATTTAATTAGAAAAAATGTTTCAAACATAATTTACACCACAGAATGCTGTTTATAATTATTATTATTTGGATGTATTGCAAATTACACTTGTTTGTTCAGACAAAGATGTCAAAAGTGACAGACTAGCCCTGTGACAAATGAAATAAACTAGTGAGAAAGAATTCCACAGGGTCAAAAGTGTACATAGTTATTATTGCAAAAAATGCACAAGAAAACTTCAGGGTGTTTATTGACTTTATGTCTCAAGATTTTTGTCACACAAATCCAGAATTTTAAAATATCAAATATATTACTGACTCTGAATGATTACATTAAAACTCTGAGAGTCTAAAGAAGGAGTTAAATGAACATAAATCATAATATTTACTGTGTGCAAATAATTTACATCTATTAAAAAAATTATGACTGTCTAACAGTTGACAAGCATCTAATTTCCACCACAACCAACAGTGTTGGTGTACTTATTTTCCAAGGAGCACCTTGAGTTTTTATTATTGTGTATTGTTATGACCTTAAGATAGTCTATGCATCTGTGAACTATTTTTTTGTATGTATTTGATCTCTCTGCTTGTGTGTGTAGACATGTTTGTGTTCCAGATGGGTGTGGCCTCTGTTAACCAGCTGGAGATGGTGATTGGTCCTACTATGCACCCTACCCAGATATAAGGACCGCCCCAAACACTTGTCTTCTGCCTTTGAGCCTCGTTGACTTCGTATTGTTGTGTTTCGCTAGCGTGCTGATTGACTGTTTCCTGCTATTGTTTGTATTGCCGTCGTCGTTTGGTTGTGAAAGGGTGTCGTACCGGAGAGAGAGATATTCTGAGTGGATTGAATCTGTTTAGTGTTTATTGTAAGATCAAATTCAAAAGCCCCTGTTTATCTGAACATTACCTGTCTTGATTCTGATTTGGATTCTGATTCTGTTTTGTGTACGCCATGAAACTTTGTAAATAACTTTGTAAATATTCTTGTAAATACTAGTTTGCCAAATTAAGGGATGCAGGGGGTTAGACGCCATTTTATTTATATGTATCTTTTTTTCACTTTGTTTATAGTTGAGGGAGGTAGGGAAGTTGGCCTGTAGTTTGTTTTCTTTATTTCCGTTTGAGGTTATTTAGTTGTCAAAGAAAAGTCTGTTTTGTTTATTGTTTTGGCCTTGTCTGCCCCTGAAGATACTCCCATAAAAATAAAATAAAATTGTTTATTTGGCATCTCTCCGGTGTGAACTCGGATCCCTTTTTCTGTTACGGCTAACCCCTAGAGGTCGTAACAGTATCATATATAATCAAGTTTAATTTAGCCAAATTATGCAATAAGTGTGAAAATATTATTAATTTGTGTACACTACCGTTTAAAGGTTTGGGTCTGTATTATGTTTAGTCAATAATATCAGTTAATCAAAAAAAAAAAAAGAGCAGCTATTAGTAGTATTTGTGAAAAATTATTACAATGAAAAAACAACATTTTGTTTTTGTTTTATTTTTATTATATTTTAAAATGTGATGGCAAAAATGAATTTTCAGTGTTCAGTGTCACCTGATCCTTTAGAAATCATCCTAAAATGCTGATTTCCTGCTTAAGAAACATTTCTAATTATTATCAATGCTGCTGTTTAATATTTTTGTGGGAAGCAATATCACATCTTTTTTTTCCCGTTTGGATTCTTTAAAGGATGGGAAGTTCAAAAGAACAATTTATTTGAAATATAAATATTTTGTAACATTTTTTGTTACAAACATTAAATAACATTAAATGCTATTTTAAAAGTTTAAATGTTACTTTAAATATCTTTCCATTTTCTTTCAAAAATCCATTTCCACCACGTCATCTCCTCTGCACAATGCGATTAAACAAAATATATGGTGGCAGAAGTGATCAGAAGTGACTTCCAACAAAATTCTCATTTGATGAATGTATACCCACTGTTGCATTATTGTACACACTGTACTAGAGCACGAGAAAAGTGTATTTTCAAGGAGTTTTCAAAAAGTCCACAGCATTAAAAGTGCTTATAGTTGAAATCTTCATGAATGACAGCACTGCAGCATTTGCAGGAGGAAGCCCTCAATTCAGCATAGCAGGAGGTTGCGCAGGAGAAAACTGCATGCTAAATAATTGATTATGTACATAAAGCAATGCAGAAGGAACGAGGGGCAGGAAAGAACCTCAGAAGCCTGTAAATAAATCCACAAGCACCTAAGCAGCAGCACGGCACTCTGGTATCGGTTTTGTTATCTAATGTAATCCGCAAAATGAGCACACGAGTGACTGTGGCTTTCTAATATAAATCTATTGATAAAACTGTCAAGTCTTCCGTAATTGTGGCTATTAAGAAATGTATTAGCTGTGGCACAGCATCTTCATGTGCGATCTCGCAGGGGTCTTTGGGGACTATGCAAATACACCACAAATTGCAAAAGGAGAGGGGGGGGGAACTGTTTTGCATTATTCATAAAGGATGCCTTCAGAAATTACAGCACACTACACTGCAGGTGCAATTTGAAATATGAACAGCTATTAACAGGAAAGATTAGTGGCCAAGTCATTTATTCGTGAATTGTAGTTGTACAAAAGGCATGTAGAAACACAAAGCATGCTTTGACAAGGCTATCCTTTGTCATGAAGTGCATGAAAAAAATATGCATCATGAACAAACTAAACTTAATTTGTCTCTAATTTGTAGCAACAGACAATATACTCAAATTAAGCAATTACTTTAAAATGAATATATTAAATAAATTAAGACAATTAATTTGTAAGATTTTAATAATGTATAATAATAGAAAATGTGTAAAAGCCTGCTAATAAATTCCAAACTGAATGTTTATAGGATAAAGAACAACAAAATGTTGTGTTTTGTATCTGAATATGTTCCAAAGGCTATTTGAAATTCCATTTCATTGTCTGGATATATTTTAAATTGGCCTTCCACAAATCCAATTTACATCTTCTGAAATGTGAACTGTCAAGACCAGTCAAATTAATAATGGTGAATTGTTTTCTTGCCTTTTTTTTACATTATGTTGTCAGATACAAGAAATTGCTTTTAAAATACAGAGACATCAAAAAAGTAGGAGAAATTCCCCCTGGTCACAGTGTTAGATATATATTTTGCCATGTTTTCCAGTCTAGCAAGCAATCTGTAAGTAAGATAATAGATCACAAAATTACCTCTTTCCACTGAATGATAGTGGCTTGATTTTTTTTCATTACCTAAATAAATTCCCAAAGTCGATGATCATGACAGTCATTATTCACAAGCACGGTAAAGGCTTTTAATATTCCAAAGAGCAACTCAAGCTACAGCTCCATGTTGCAGTGTTAGCCGACAGATGGTTGTGCCAGCATGAGTATAATAGTAAATAAACGTATCAGAGAAGGCCTGAGCTGCTCCTTAACCATCCAGGTGGACATGGGTGTGAAAGTGCATGATTACATGCATGGGTAACAGTTCAGCTTAAATGATAAAGTACAATCGGTGACTACAGCAATTGGCTGGCTGTTAGCATTTGTACAGCTACTATACATAGAAATGACAAAACCAGGTCCCTCCACAGCTCTGATCAAAAATTTTAACTTAAAGTGCTTCACTTAAAGCTGGATTTCTCCTATTCAAGTTTAATGTGCAGAGATCATTACAAGTACGCCATTGGTAGATTGCCTATCAGATGAGTGTTATCACCGTGACACTTTCAAAATATTGCAGTTTATTTGAGTGGAATGACTCAACAATACCAGTTTGTCCAAACAATGAATGTAAGAGGCAGTAGAAGTAATTGGGAAACCTGTTTGGAAACAGCAAGTGCAATATGAATATTATCAGGAATGAATAGTGGCTAAGTCATTTATTTGTGATTTATAGATGCATTGAAGGCATGTACTGTAGATATGCCAAGCAAGCTGTAACAAGGATGTCCTTTGTCACAAAGTGCACTAAAAATATGTATTATGAACAAACAAAATAAAAAACAGACTTTCTTACAATTGACTGCAAACTTGGATTTAGACCTGCCTCCATACAATCAACCAATGGTTAGATCCAAGTCTCCACCACATATTTTTTACGTTTTCTTTATAATCTGTTTTAGTCAGATGTATAATACAGAATACGGAAGAAATGATCTGTTGCTACTTTTGTTATGTCACAACACTATAGAAATAGATTACTCAAAATGAAAATTCTGCTATCATTTACTCACCTTCACGTTGTTAGAAATCTAAATAATTTTAATAAAATCCATTGGCATGAATTCAATACCATTGCTCTCCTGCATGCCAACCAGCAGTTCACATTTCCGCCACCTACTGACCAGGAGGAACAAGAGCGGGATCGACAGGATTTTGCTGTATGTAACACAGGGTTGATTTTCACCAAAACCGATCTGATCATTTGAAAAATGATCAGCAAGCAGCATGTACTGTACTTTCTGCTGATACTCTTGGGTACTTTCTTAAGCATTAAAGTGAATCATGACATACAGCCATTGTACGGAATTTACCCAATTGGACAACAATTGATTTATCTAATTTTACATTCTACAGAAGCCAGAAAGTCAAACAAAGATGTCTGGCACATGAGAGTAAGAATTTTCATTTTGAGTAAACTGTCGCTTTAAGGGCTCAGCTGGTGAGGAGCCATGCCTCTCACAGATGCCCTTCCACAGCTTTTCACAATAAAACAATCTCTATAATAAAAAGCTGAAATCTGAGAGCACCAATTTCGAGAATATAACTGGATTATTAAGTGAATGTTTATAGGTAAACGAGACGACTGCGGTGTGATTGCAGCTCTCCAGCAGACATACACTCCCACACTTGCCCCAGCCCAGAAATAGATCAAAGAGAATCCAGAAAGTGTTGATTTCCTCTGTGGATGTCTTTATTTACCAGAACAGCAATGATGAGTCAGACTGGAATACCCTGCAGCTCTGTTTCATCAAAACTAAATTAACATTTGCTGAGAAACAGCAAGCAAGGTTAAAGAAACACGGGCAACTTTTCATCGCAGTCGCCGAAGCACTTAAAGTAAAACATTGCTCTTCATGTTACTAAAATCATTTTTTAAGTTTTAATACATCGCATTTGTTCTTCACAAGGTGGCCTAATAAGGTTTTTGAATCTATGAAGTTTTACCCAATTCATATTTGTAGAGAATAGCCATCTCGCCAGCTATATTGACAGCTGTTTTTCCTCAGCGATGCTTCACGGAAGAGACAGAATTCTTAAATGGATGCACGCCGTCCATTTTTATCTCTCAGGCATGTCATACATAATGAAGTATAGTAAGAGTGTGTGAAATAGGATTTCTGACACTCTGAGGAAGAATCAGTGCTGAGCAGACGTCCACAGAGCATGTCAGCTGGGGATTAGCAACTCAACGGTGGAAATGAGAACAGATTCCTCCATCTTTCCCACTTAATTCCTACCTACAACCATATATCATGGTGTCCTGACAGCATGAGAGGACAAAAGACAACTAAACAGTCATGGAATATAAAATCCCTGGGATGATGGAATGCTGAAATGGGAATAAAATAAGTATTAACATCTTATCCACCTAAAGCTACAGTAGTCAGATCAACTCTATCCTAGTCCCTGTTGTTTGACCACAATAGCTGATACTTTACCCCTAGCTTTCTACTTTCAGGCCTGTCCCTAGATCTATGATTGGCCACATCATTCTGCACGGAAAGCCCACTGTGCATCCTCTCTCAAAAGCTATTACCAGAGGAGAGGAGAGCAGGTGCGCGAGTCAATAAGACAGTAAACCCCACAGCAAGGCGGAGGCTCGGTAATTCACTTTTTCCATCTCCATGAAGTTATGTGATTATGATAAATATGGTACGTTTCTGCAAGGGGGCCATTTGCAGTGAAGCATTTACAAAACAAAAACGGAGTAGAGCAATGGAAGCCAGACCCAAAGCCAGGCACCCAGTGCCTTTCTCTTGATTTTCTTATTTGCTTTTATCACTGCTGTCACACGTCCATGGGCTATTCTTCATACCTGTATAGAAAACAGGCCTGTTTTTAGATTAGCCTCAATTTCATTGCATTAGTGGGGTGTTTTGATTAAGACACCTAACCTGAGGGTGCTGCCGTCCGATAATGAGGTGAAGGGGAGACAAGTGAACTGGCTAAAACAATGCTAGTAACTAGAAGAAGCCTTTCTTGACATTCTGCTTATTGTTCTCTTTCCAAGAGCTGTGTGCCAAATGTCTCTTTTTGGAGCTGGAAAATGAGGAGGATTTGAATAATGAAAGCGCAGTCATGACTACAAAAGAGAGGCAAGATCATTAAAGGGACAGTTCACCCAAAAATGAAAAATCTGTTACTAATTACTCACCCTCACGTCATTCCAAAACCGTAAGACCTTCGTTCGTCTTCGAAACACAAATTTAGATATTTTTTATGAAACCTGAGAGCTTTCTGACCCTCCATAGACAGCAAGAGTCCTACCACGTTCAGTGTACAGAAAGATACCAAGAACATCGACAAAATAGTTCATAAAGCTCTCAGATTTTATCAAAAATATCTTAACTTGTATTCCAAAGACGAACAAAGGTCTTACGGGTTTGGAACGACATGAGGGTGAGTAATTAATGCCAGAATTTTCATTTTTGGGTGAACTACAAATTACTTACTGTTTGTTGCTGCCGTGTGTTTTGAGTTTGAACTCCGTCAAGTTAATTTAAAATCAATTTTATACACCATAATTTTCGTTTCTATAACGTGTGAATATATCCTCTATCGTATTCTACAACAAAACAATCAGAGCGCCGTTATCAATAGTTTTATTTTGATTTCCCGAGTCCGCTATTAGCGTATAGCCCATTAGCATCGCCAGCGTGGTTGCCGCTAATCTTGCTTACATTGCTAATACTCTAATCACACACATTACCATTGTTTTACTCACTGTTACTTGCTTTAATGGCAGATGTTTATCTACCTTTGAGTGCAGGTGAGGACACGTTCAAGCTGCATTCGGTGCAGCTCGAGCTGGAGGCCGTGGAGAAGTAGATTCACGACCTGGTGAAGAAGCAAGCCCAGCTGAGGGAGCGGAGAGCTCTCCCCCTCTGCCGTTTCTGGTCTTCGAGATCTCCACCCGGAACCACTTCGCTCCCCTCCGCTAGACGGAACGCGATGCTGTGATCGTCGGAGACTCCATTGTCAGGCACGTCCGTGCTACGTTAGCCAAAGGTAAAGTGCACACTCACTGTTTCCCTGGTGCTCCTGTTCTCGAAGTTTCTGGCAGATACCCGCGATGCTGAAGGGCGACGAGAGCCCCGGAGCGCATCATATAATAATTGCTGTTAATAGTGTTCATCGTGTTCATTTGATTACGTCTTTAACTGATTTTTCCGTACATTTCTGCCATATGTACATAAACGGACAGTCACTACTGATAAGCTACTACTAAATATTGTAGAAACTTAATTTTCTGTAAAGTTGCTTTGCAACTATTTGTATTGTAAAAAGCGCTATACAAATAAAATTGAAATTGAAAACTATCCCTTTAAGCTTAATCACCAGTATTTGTTGTTAATATTGATTGCAGTCCCTTGTTTTCTTAAAAAGATGAAGAAAAAAAATCAAGGTTACATCGAGGTACTTGCGGTAAATTTTTGATAGTATTTAAAGGCATACAATGCAGTTTTATTTTTAAATTTAATTCTTCTGTTGAAACTTGTGAATTATTTGAGCTCTGAAGTTGTAAAATTGGATATACACTACCGTTCATGGGACTGTAAGACGTAAAGAAAGAAGTACCGTATCTGCTCACTAAGGCTGCATTTAATTGATCAAAAATACTGTAGATACAGTAATATTGTGAAATATTACTACAATTTAAAACAACTGTTTCCTGTTCCTTAATATATTTTCAAATGTAATTTATTCCTGTGATGGTAAAGCTGAATTTTCAGCAGCCATTACTCCAGTCTTTAGTGTCACACAATCCTTCAGAAATCATTCTAATTTGGTAATCAAAAACATTTCTTGTTTCAATGTTTAAAATGGTTTTGCTCCTTAATATTTTTGTGGAAACAGTGATTTAAGGATTCTTTGATAAATGTAAAGTTCAAAAGAACAGCAGTTATTTGAAATATAAATATTTTGTAATGTTGTAAATGTCTTTATTTAACATAAAAAACATACTGACCTCAAAAACATGAAATAATAGTGTAATTTTACATAGTGAATTATTGTTTTCACATTAAAAATCATGTTAACACATTGTTTACATCAATTGTTGCTGTGGCTAACCAATGATAAAGCAGTTTTAAAACAGAATGTTTCAATGTTTAAGGATTGGCCCTATGTACATCCATTGTAAAGTGCCTCATTGTAATCCAGATTCTGTATTTGCTTATTTTTAAAAAAGAAGGACAAGTGACAATCAATTTCTGTATTGAATCAAACACAAAATATCCCTATTACCTGCTAAGTGACTTGCCCACCCACACTGAAGACTGAAAATGGGCTAGTTTTTACATTTTTGTGTAATCTGCAAATTATTTTATCTAAAGAGACAAGTATAAGTGAAAGTATACATTTTATCAGTTCGTGCATTCCCCAGGAATCAAACCCACAACCTTAGTGTTGCTACCACCATGCTGTACTGTTTCCACTTCAGGAGAACTATGGGACATACATCATTGGTATGGAAAGCGCCCGGATCTAATCGGATTTTAGCCGTTGCAGCTGCTCCTAGGCTTAAAGCATAGAGTATTAAGTTTAAAAGTGCTGCGGAAAAGGGTTTCACAGTCTGGAAGAGATAAACTGGTGTTTGGGAAGGAAAGTAGGTCCTCTGGGCATTTTCATTAGGCCTTCTCTCAACTCAAGCCAGCCCAGACACGGGTAGGTACCTCTTCCATGTCCTCACACATCCAGTTGGGCTTATGGACACAGTTAATGTGCCGCCTTCGGGGAGTTCTGGAAGTGCAGTGAGTAAAAGATGAAGGTGGAAGCAGGAACGGCCTGATACAACCAGCCACTATACGCTGACGACAGTGTGGCTCCCGAGGTAGCACCAGCGATGCAGAGGGATGATTCAAAATGTGCTAATAGCTTGACGGAGGCCCGGAGAGAAGTCGAATCTTGTTACACCCACACTCACACTGTGCTCATTATCACCCATATAACACTGGAGGAGCAGCAACTAAATGAGGGAGGTTACACATGCACCAAATAAGAAGATTTGTAAACGTCTATTTTATAAACATGGGTAAGAAGTCATGTAATCTGTGATTGTCGTTTGTTCTTTATGCATGCAAATGCAACACTGAATCCAATGTTAGAGCTTTGGAGAAAAGCTTCTGCCAAATAGTTCAATAAGACACAAAATATAATATTATTACACTAAAAAGCAGTTGCATATTCTATGAGAGGTTAAGTTAACTAAAACATTTTCATAATTGACCAAACTCATTATCAGATCATTCAAATAGCTTTTTTCATTGTTATCATTGTTGTTATTATTTCTTAATTTCTAATTCCTTTATTAACCTCTCAAGGATGCCAAAGTCACGATGAAATGGAAGTAGCAACAGATCTTGAAGGGCTGGGACATGTTCTATTTATCATTTGTTGTACACTGGATTTCAAGATGTGGGCATCACCCTCAAATAGTAGGCAAAATATATAAACAAATAAAAATAAAAAAGTATGTGAAAAGAGAAGTATGTCTGAATTCACAGCATTCATAAAACAGTAGATAAACAGTGTTGTTGCATTAAATTATAATATTTTGATTAAAAATTATAATGTCAATTTTTCTTCAATAAAACATGCATAGATTAATTGTTCACAATAAGATTTCATTTAATACAGATTTTAAAAGGCATAAAAAAAGGTGAAAATAAAATAAAATGCTATTTTTGGTGAGAAAAAAATGCATAAACATGATTCCAGGTGAAATAATAAAGTGAAATAATTCGGTAAATAATAGCATATTGAGCAAAATGCAAAAGCACAGGATTTGTCCACGTTACAAGACCAGAACAACAACAAAAAAAGTCAAGAAAGACTCAAGAGTCAAATACATTATTTGCAGTGTAACCTCATTGCTTATCTATGCATTTGCATTAACCTTCATTAAATGTGGTCAGAGTCCATCCTAGACCACCTTCAAATGTATTTTCATTCATCCAAACATCATCACAGTGTACACTGGGTCAATGCACACATGGATTTTAATGTGACCAAGGGCAACCATGATTCGCTCACTGAAAACACTCAAAAACACTAATATACTCCATTCAGCTATACTTCTCAAGTAATTACTGCATTCTATCACTTCTGTATAGTATTGATTATCAGTGCTTTTCCATCAAGGTGAACTTGCAGCTTGTATAAGGACACAAGTTAATAGTCCACAGTAGCTGTATATTCAGAAGGCTGACTGCTGGCTCCACTAACCACTAAAGCTAAATTAAAAAGTACAGGCCATAAGTGAATGCAGGGGAACAGAGCAAAATAACAAAAGACACGAACAGTGGAGTAATGGAGGAGAGGAGGCATGAGCTCTGCGAGTATTGTGGGCTGAAGATAAAGTGCTGATCCAGCAGACAGTGTCCTACACAGATTGGCTCATGCGATGGGCAAATTAGAGCAGTGCCCAGACACATGGTGCGGCTTCAGCTGGGTTTGACTTTGCAAGGCCTGTGGTGCATTTGATTTAAACACTCACTCAATGAAACTGGAATAAAGATAGTGATCTTCTGAAAGGCCTCTTCTTACATACATGGGTTGGTGTGGAACATAAAAGGAGATTTAGCAGAATGTCTGACACTGAGAAAGAAGAATAGCGAGATAAAGTATAAATTCACACAATCCTACCAATCTCACATAAACTACAAAAAAAATGTGAATTGTTAGAAGAAGAAAAAAATCGCGACTTTACTGACATTAATTCACCTCATTACTGACACCTTTTTAATTCCATGGCAAAAAAAAACAAAAAAATGATGCAAGAAAAGTCAGAATTGCAAGATGCAAATTGTGAGATAAAATTAATTATATTGTGGTGGAAACAAGATTTCATATTTCAGATATTTTGCTAGTTGACTAACATTTTGTGTTCCACGAGAAAGAATGCCATAGGGGTTTAGAGAATGATATACATGTAAATGCTGAAAGAATTTTCTTAATATTATATCTCGATTTTGTTTAAATGCATCTAGTTTTAGGGATGCTTCAATATTTTTACTGGAAAATAATAAAATATTATGATTTAAAAAAAAAGGTTTTACACTGCATTCTGCATTCACAAAGCTACATTTTGCCAGTAAGATAAGATTTTGATTCTCAAATGCAAAGAGAAAATGAACAGTGTCATCTAGTGGTTGCTTCAATAAAAACAACTTTCACTTGTGGTGTCTCAGAATTGTACCATGATCTCCACCGTCTCCACTGAATCTCCACTGATCAAATCAATGTACAATCAGAGAATAAAAACAGCTGTCAAGTTGACATATGCCTGAACAATTACTAAAATGCATTAGAGATTGCACTGACCTCACTCACGTCTGAATAAATTAAGCTTATGACTTCTGGCGACCCATGCTAATGACAATTTCCCAAGTAAATGAGATTTAAAATTTGGAAAAGCTTTCATTAATATTTCATGAACACAGTAGGAACCACCATTACCCCTTAGTAGTACTTTTCCTTGGCTGCATTTAACCAGAGATCCTATCAGTTCAGTAGCCTTGTTTAGACAGCGCTGTTAGTTAATCAGGAGGCACTCCACTTAATACTGTCAGTGTACAGCAGTGCCACTGTCAGAAACAAATCCTGACAGAATGCTGTGTATGGTGTTTCTCTGATGGTGAAGGATCAATGAGCGATCATGGGTAAATCAATATGCTCTGGGGCCCTGCGCCTGTGGTTTGGAACAGAAATCACCCCATTTCAACAACCAGCCAATCAGAAAATCTCTAAATTAGTCTTCAAAGATGCATAAAAAGATAAACATATAAAGAAATACATGTATTGGTGGCAATTACACCAAGTGCAAATTAACGTCTCCACTGAATGCCTCTCGTCGCATTTAAAAAAATAAACTTCGGCTTGAGATGCATTTAATTGCTCCTCTCATATTCTGAATGCTTTTATTCCACTAGAGGATGTCAAATTAGTATGCTATAAGTGATGCAAGATCTCTGATGTGCTCTGTGCACTTTTGTGCCAGAGATTTGTCTTCCCCTTTTGACATAAATGCGCTCAAAAGGTGATCTGTAGAGCTTAGAAATTCTCAAGGGAGCTTGTCACCGGCTTTAAAGATTGTCACAATGTTAAAAGTGTTACTAGGAGGAAAGCCATTCTTGAAATGTCACGAGACTCTAGCCTGTCAGAAAAAAATCAAATAATTTTTCACATAATATCAAAAATGCAATTTGAACATGAATGGTCAAAATATGAGTATAATGGGCTTCACCAATGGCATTCTTGATTTACCCTCAATTCACCTTTCTTAAGATGAGACAAAACGGTAAACAAAATATCTAGAGAAATGAGCATGTTATTTACTTCAAATGGCTCGAAATGGCCTACAAATGGACTCAAACAATCACTCTTGATCTCTTTAACCACTGTGTTATGCCATCTTGTCATCAAAGACGTTGCATACTGACTTGTTCATGCATACTAAATTGGGTAAACCTAAAATCCCAGATCTGACCATACTCAAAAATGCTCAAATTTCTACAAAACAACAAAACTGGAAGGAGGATTACAGCAAGTCTCGTCATCCACACTTAGCTGCAGTATTTTCTTACCTTAATAGAACTGTTTTACACGACTACAGGAACTACAACTCTGGAAACAGCGCCCTCTGGTGACTGGGGTGTGATTACAAAGGGTAAAAAATCGAAACAAATTGGGCAAACCTAAAAGCCCAGATCTGACCATACTCAAAAATGCTCAAATTTCTACAAAACAACAAAACTGGAAGGAGGATTACAGCAAGTCTCGTCATCCACACTTAGCTGCAGTATTTTCTTACCTTAATAGAACTGTTTTACACTTTCTGACTACAGGAACTACAACTCTGGAAACAGCGCCCTCTGGTGACTGGGGTGTGATTACAAAGGGGAAAAAATCGAAACAAAACTGCAGCCTGAAAAACTGGGATGGGGCAATGGAGGCGGCGCTATGTCGACCCGCTCTACTTTAATTGGCTCCATTAAAGCAGGATCGACTATAGGGACAGTGAACAAATGAATTGTATCTGTGGTTCAAATCTTTAAAATGTAGAAGTTGTGCAGTTTCACAGCTTTCACTGCTATTCTTTCTTTCTTTCTTATAGGTTCAAAGAGCCTAACAGGATCCATTTTTAAACAAACATTATTTGGTTATTGGTCAGGTAGAGAAATAAATTATTAAGTAGGCCTACGTGATTCATGAAATGCTTATTCATTATTTATCAACTGGGATATTTAAAAAGTTTATCAACAGCCTATGATTTTAATAGAAATAGAGTTTATTGGAAAGCATTTAGTTTCATAAGCCACATATATGTATTTTGCAGCATGCTATGACAAAAAATATATATATTTTCATTTTGGGAAACTTTTAATTTTACGCCACTATATTCCAAAGCATTTACTTTTTATTTAACAATATTTCAGGGAGGAAGCCTTGTAATGAATCAGGAGCCGAGAGTAGGCTAAATTGAATTAGTAGTGAAAAAGACCCGATATCGATGTCCAATTTGTGAATGAATCATTCTTTTCAATGAACCAGTTAACAAATCATTTTGAAAGATTCATGTAAATTTGACTGATTCGATTGCACGAATTTAATTATTTGGATGGAACAAATCATGTTAAAGGACAAGTCTGCGCTTTTACCTATATGTCCATGTTTTATTGCCAGTAGCTATAAAGTGTAGTAGCCTATGAGCCAAATTCCACAATGTTTTAATGTATGGTCATGCACTCTAAAATGCCATAGAAAATCAACCAGTGTGAATCTGTAAGACCTCCATCTGTGCATTTGGACTCACTTTTTTCTTGAGAAGACAGAAGCACCTGACAAAACAAAAAGGTCCTTACATTCAATCTCACTGCAGTGACGCAGCAGGTCTGAAATGTCTCACTGGCAAGTGCTAGAAAACAGCCAGGCCTGTTTGCACCAGATAAGGTAATACCTGTAAGGTGCTGTGCAAGGTTCAGGATGCCAAATTGCTTCAGGTGGTCCCAGACCCCCAAAAGGTATCCGCACAAGGCTGGAGTAAATAGTCACATGCTATTCAACCCGTCTCATTTTCTCATTCATTCATTTCATTGTCCTTAATGACCCTTAATGATAGGAGGAAAACTGCAAAAAGTGGCATACACTAAAAGGTTTCTAGCACATTTAGTTGGGGGCGAAAATGACTAAACAGCTTCCTTAATGGCCCCCAAATTTGTGATCTATATAAATATGAATGGCACTGTGGGCTGGTATAACCCTGTGGGTAGATTTTATGTAAATTTTATAGCGTTATCAGAGTGAAACAACATCATCTATCTCTACTGCATAAATGTGATACAAGTTAAAGATGATGTATACATATTATCAAAGCGTGATGTGTGAGGTCAGAGAAAGTATGGATGCATACCAATGGCAACATACAGGCTGTACAGTGTTGAAGCTCATGGGTATTATTCATCTGCCTTTTGGATGAACCATATGGACAATGAATATGCAGCAAAACTACCCTAGATAAAAACACAACAGATGGCCCACCACAGAAATTCTTACAAAAGCAAATAGGTTTCTTTAATATGCTTTAAAGAGCAAGTTGGGTTTGATCCTCATTTTATGAAACAACAGTTTATGAACAGTTATTTTGCTATTAGATTATACGGTTCAGTGTAGGAACGAACTGACTACAATAGAACGTTTGCTTATTATATCATACTGGGTATGAATGATACAGTACGGTGAATTCAGATTGTGATGAAACAAGAAGAGTGAAAGAGATTCTGTTCCTCTTTTATTAACTATTACAAACTTCTTCCCTACACAATCATACTTAACTGTCCCCTGTTCTATCCTGCAGTTAAATTTTGGCACAGTGAAAAGACCTTCATTTGTCTTTGTCAGGGAATTAAGGAAAATCTATTTGACGGACATCCAACTAATAGGGGAAAGAAAAGGTCAAATCATTTTCACTGTCTGAAGCCCATGGCATTTTGTCCTGATTCAACCCTTTCCAATGTGAAGTTCTGAAGCTGAACAATAACTATCAAAATATTGTAAAATATACTCAATGGAAAGCCATAAGGTAGTGTTGAAAGAAAGAAAATCATTTTATTTGCTTCAACACTTCGCTAGAACAAAACAAAATAGAACACACTAACAATACAACACATAACAACAATAAGTATGTAAGCATGGTTTGACACCTTCCAAATTAGGTGTCCAGCAAAACTGTCCTGTCATAGATGTCTAGTGCTGGTCTCCAGCTACTCAGCCTCTTGACTTCAAGAATGTCCTCATCTCGAGCACAAATTTTATGTTTCTCCGCATACAGTGCACTGTGAATATATACAGTACATACACTTTAAGAAATTCCATAGATATTTCTTATCAGCCATGAACGGTGCAGGTCACCATAATTTAATTTCTTATACCTACCTGGTATCTTTTGTTGGTGGTTTTCGGTGAATAAATGGTTTAAATGTGACAAAAGGCCTGGACCTGAAGTAATATACAAGTAAATATGTAAAAAAAAATATTATATCGGTGTCTGTGCTCAAGTTTTGTCACCTCACTCTTGTCTTCCAGATGTTTCATGTTAATTAGTCTTGTTAAAACATTAGGTTCTTGTGTATTTATAGCCTTTGTGTTTTCCTTTTCTTTGGGCATCTTTCAGTTGCCCTGCTGTGTGCTGTGAAAGTTCTGTATGGAAACTGTTGACTGTCTGTATGTTCACTTTCAATGGGGAGTTTTGAAATGTTGTACTTTGATATATCCCTTCACATGAAGTTTTTTTTGTTCGTTAATTTGCATTAAAACATGGCTACAGTCATCTTTTTGGTCTATCTTACTGCATCTACAGTAAGCATGTTGGTCCTTACCCAAAAGTGGCTGTGCGCAGTGATGATTCATATTTATGAAAGCCAGGGCTGTACTCAGGAACTAGAAATGGTCTGACCTTTGTTGAAAGGTAGATGCTGCATTTGTCTGTGGCTGAAAAAAGCAAGAAGATGTGATTTATTAGAGTTTTGAATGTCTCTCAGACTATAAATGTTTCAAACTATGTACTGTATGTAAGAAAAAAATTATAAATTACCCATGACCTAAAACAACATAGGGTGCACTGACTACACTTCACTAAATACAATTCCGCTTTATATGAATAGTTAAGAACAGTAGCAGGGAGTAACATTATTAGCATTGATAATGTCTTACCCTGCTTTTTCCTCCCCATGGATGATTCCAGGGAATTTTCTGAAATGCATCTCATGCTTCTCGTATGATTAATGCCATCCATAAAACATCTCTTTCCAGCGTGATAGGCCTTGGGCTGTCCAAAGTTTGGATAAAAGCTCCATTCAGATGCAGACACCGTATTAGCCTCTAAATGGACATGGCAATAAATATAAATGATTCTGAAAAATTATCCCAGAATCTAATGACAAATTCCAAAGAAAGAGTTAAAAGTGTTAGATGTTACATCCTTAGTGATTACTTCAATTAAAGTTTTCATGTACAGCTGCCACTAGAGATCATTTTATTAATACTTGAACAGATAGACGTTGCTGATCAAAGCCTGACTCACGTGAGAAGGATCTCATCAATTTCCTTTCATTGGGAAATTTTATGTCTTTGATGTGTGGAAATGGGGCATCGCTGTATCGAGGTTCAGGTATCCAGCGCAACTGGGATTTCCAGTCAAGGTCACATCTAAAACCATTGGTATCATTTTAATGTAGTGTAGAAGAAAAAAACTCAAGCATAGGATACACATAGACATTAAGTTTGACTTGATTTGAAATATTGACATTGGCTAGAGACGGAGCACAAATCTCACAGTTAACTGTAATGTTGTAACCTCAGAGCTTTAAAATTAAGACTCAAGAGTCTCTCATATGTCCCACTCAGAAATTCTGTTCAATTTACGATTCAGGTTACGCAATACAACTTTGACCCTTTGCTTCTACTGCTTCAAACACTAACGGAAAATTGAAAAGCTGTCATTCACAAGTAACTTCAACTGCAGTTAAATCAATTTTTAATACTTTATGGGAGAGAAACTGATTCATGTAGTTACTCAGTGAGAACAGGCTCAACGTGTCTAACATGAGGCTTGAAGTCCTGCTCTTTTCCAAAACTCCAGAATGAGTCACCGAAGTCGGTATGTTCCTTCATATCGCGACACCGTGACATTTCACTATAAGTAACGAGAAAAAAAGAAAGATGGAAAAAAGGGGAATGATCTGCTATGCAGTACTTTTTGAACTTAAAGTAAATGTAGGCCTATAGGCTATTGATTGTGTTGTAAGTATTTCTATGAAAAAATAGCCTAGTCTACACAAAATTTTTAGAAATAGTGCTAATTAAAAGCTAATGAATTATTTAAGCACACAAAAAAATATCTCAAAAACACTATTCACTTCGTGCGGATGCGGCGTAAGCCGCAACTTTTTAAGAAACAAATTAATTCAGAGTGGATTTATAGTGTTATTACATGCGAGCAAGTGTTGCAATGAGACTCATTTTTAAAATATTTTCGTCTACTTGCGCCCACAGCAACGCGACTACGATAAATATTTTGTAGTAAATAAAAGATCAATGTTAGACTGCCTATATAGCCTATGGACCAAATATATTCTGGAAACCTTACCTCGTGTTCATTACGTAGCTAAATGAACCAGTGATCTTTGTACATTGAGATAAAGGCTGTAGACAAAACTACTGAAATAATCCGTTGCTAGGAGAACATAAGCAAAACTGACAATAGCCTTTAGAGTCTGATACAAATGCACTGTAAATCGATTGCGTAGCTTATATATATTTCTTTAATTATTAACTTACTAATATGCATTATTTATTCACATGGTAATTCTGTCGGTCTATTTGTTTGTGAGGAGGATACGTTACAAAATGTAGTAAAATAATTTGCATTTGCCTGACTTTAGCCTGTCAAAACGCAAGATGTCGCAAGAAGGTAATTTATCCTTACAAGGATTTTACTGTGTGTGCTATAATATTAAGTATATACCTATTATGACTGCAGTGATTATTGCAGGCTACTAGAACATAACAGTCTAGAGGAAGTCTATGGAAAGTTTATGTAACAAGAATAACTAGCTGTTTAAAAAAGAAACAAAAACTATTCAATTGCCTGAGCCAGAGTGATGTTTCTTAACTCAATGCAGATGAAATATGGAAAGTGGCCTGTCAGGATGAGGGCTGACTTTTATATTAACTAATTTTATAAATATCTGAAGGAGTTATTTATAGCTGTGAAAACTTATAAAAGGGGGATATTTTTTAAAATGACCCTCTTCTTTCTGTCAGGACATAGCAAGTTGTGATTCCTAACAACATACATAGACTATTGGCCATATATTTCTGTTTATAATGCAATCTATATGAAATACATGAGTTATAGTGTGAGGACAATTGGTTTTAGGGGTAGTGAGTGATAATGTCATAACTGTGATTAAATAAAATGGTACAATTGTTTTTATTTTCATGTCATTAACTGTCGCTGTTTTAAAAAGTAATGGCAGGTAATGTTGTGGGACCTGCTTTGACACAGTGTCTGATTTGAGAGAGACAGAGAAAGAGAGAGCCAAAGAGAGAGAGAGAGAGAGAGAGCTCTTTAAATCCACCTGTTAGCCGGCATGTATTCTTGCGCCTTCGGTTTGGGAAGGTGAACTGATCGCCAGGACCGTGTGCCAGTGTTTTAACTCAAAGTTCTGCATTTGTCCAAAGTCGACACCGCGCACAATCTGCATCTTTAATGGACTATCACTGCCAACGACACCGTACGGGACAATGTTAATGCATCATTTGCTTAACCGTCCACAAATGCCTTGATCTCGCAGGGACTTCGCAACAGTGCTGCAACTCGCGCAAAATCGACACACCACAGGACTTTTTGTTTTTCATTCGTGAATATGGCAAAGCGACTGCAGCCAACTGGAGCCGAGGTTTGCAACACATTGTTGCAAATATTTTGAAGAAGAACACGATGCTCTCCCTCTCGCGTGCCCTGTAACTGCTTCCATTCATTAATTCCAGCTTGGCTCGAGCACCGTCTTCTCTCCTGGAGATTTTCCTTCCAGTTTCCTCTCAATTATGTTCACTTTCGCTGCCTTTTGCTATATGCTTTCCCTTGTCCTCTGTGCTTCTCTCATCTTCTTCGCGATCTGGCATGTAAGTGTTTGCATCTTTGACGTGCTTTGTGAAATTATGCTGCAGAATGGCATGCATGTGTTAGAGCAGAGGTTGCTGCATCATACAAAACTGTCCATCACCAGATCAAAGCTTCCTTGATATTATGAATGTCTCTGGCATGTCTTACATCACCAAATTCAGAAGTCACTGATGATTATTTTAGTGTAAATTGATAGTGAAATTAGACTTGGGTCACAGCATTGGTGCATATCCTGACTTGGTGGCGCCAGATTGTGTCAGGAAATTCTTTTGCACACCTTTTTTGGGGTTTCCCATCTCTCTAATGGACAAAACACCTTTGTGGGTTGTGTCAGATCCTGTTTATCCATTTCAGGAAACACATACTTGCGTTAAACCCCCATACAGTTCAACTGTACAAGCCACAGTCAGTGTTATTTTCCTGCAGCAGTTTGTGCCTGACCTGTTTTGATGTTACGCTGTCCTTTATGTCTGTGCACTTTATGCAAGGTGTAATACTGTTTTTTTCTTCCTTGAGGAAAGCTGCATTAAAGCACTGGCTCATATTCACAGCACTGCAAAACTGCTCTAGACTTGGGTCAGCACAGTCGTTTGCCCTAGGCTTAATTTTGCATAGCAACAGACATTATAGCCTCAAGGGTTAAATAAGGGGTAATTATGAGGACATCACATTGATTTGACCCAGACCTTTCCGTAAGAGATCATTCAACTCAATCTATTTCCAATAAACTGTCCTTCAGTTATTCTAAAATAAGTCTTATTTGTCAGTTATTTTGTGAGGAAGGCAGAAATGCTGTCCTCAGCGGTTTCAGCTTTTGAATCTTTAATAGACTTAATTCAATCGGCACACAATGGGAAAATCCTGACACGTCGACCCTCTTTCACGTCTGCAAATTGAATACATTTTAGGTTTCGAGTGTAGGTTCAGCATGATGTTACATAGTGTACAGTGTTTTGAAGCAAAGCTTTTATTGAATGCACTGAATATAGAGTATATGCATTATGAGACAGCTTCCTCACGGTCCTTTTAAGCCATGCTGAAACAGTTTGTCACCCAGACATATCAAAGAAAGCAGCATTCGCTTTAAAAAGGACCTATTATTATAAAATCATGATTACTGAATGCCAAGACTGTCAGGGTCGGGGATGAATGGATGAGGCAAGGACTCAATTGCAGAAGGAATTAGGGATTTTATTAATAAAAAATAAAACAAAACAAACTGAAACTACCCCATTGGGGAAACCGACTGACAAGGCAGGGCAGGACACAAGGTGCACACACAACATTCAACGACGAACTCGCACAGGACTGCAAACACAAGGAGAATAAATAGGGAGCAAATGAGGAGGGTAATAATGGAAACACAGGTGGGGCAAATTAACCAATAATCAGGTAACAAGATGGGTGGGTTAGACAATTGACATGAGAGCACATGGCACACAGGAAACAAAAACAAAAGCCATGTGCTCACAAAACAAAAACAAAAACACAAGCACAAGGCCAGCAAAACAGTCACAAGCCATGTGCTTGAACAAAACAAGACACGAACACGCAGCTAATGAGAATACTCATAAGCCGCGTGTTCACACAAGACATGACAACATGAAAGCACGCAGCCAATAAAAAACACAAGCTGCGTGCTACACAGCACAAGACATAACATGAAAGCACGCAGCCGAAGACACGAGCTGCGTGCAACACCACAAGACACGAGGACAGAAGAGCGTACGGCCCGAGCGAACTCGAGACCGCATGCTCCCACAACAAAACAGAACATGGAGTGCGAGTGTCCAAACCCCGACACCAAACTGAAACTGAATCTGAACAAGACATGAGTGCCGGGATCCGAACACTACGCTCCAACATGAAACAAGGCACGCAGACAAGAGAAGCGCACGGCTCGAGCACACTCGAAGTCGCACGCTCACAAGAAAACAAGACAAGACGGGAGTGTCGGGACTCCATCACAAAACCATGAATAAACTAGACCGAAGTGACAGAACCCTGACAAAGACATTGGGAAATTCTGAATATCAGTGGAACTTTAGTTGATAAGTGTCCTTCAACCAACATCCTTTGTGACATCCAAGTGATTCTGTTTTTAATAACGCATAAATTCTTATTTATATATGCAATTATCATGCTGACAGTACTTATCGGCTGATGGCACCACACAAATGCACACAATCCCAAGGGACTATCTTGAGCTGTGGTGTGAAAAGCAGCAGACAGGGACAATATCCTATAAAGTACATTTCACGCTTTTAAGAACCCTCCACAAAGAAACTGGAAAAGCATCTACTATTATATAATATTTGTAATTTATTTATTGTTAGCAAAAGTTTGGGGTATGTAAGATTTTTTTTTTTTTAAGAATTAATATATTTATTTAGCAAGGACACAATAAATTGATCAAAAGTGACAGAAAAGACATTTAACATTACAAAAATTTCAAATAAATGCCGCTTTTTGGAACTTTCTATTCAAAGAATCCTGAAACAAATGTATCACAAAATATTAGGAATGCACAACTTGATAATAATAAGAAATGTTTCTTGAGCATTGATTCAGCATATTAAAATGATTTCTGAAGGATCACGTGACACTGAAGACTGAAATAACGACTGGTGAAAATTCAGCTTTCGGGTATAAATAACATCTACCAGCAAGTCTAGTGAAAGATAGCAAAATCCTTGAAATCTCTTACAGCACCTTTTAAAAGTGAAGTTTTCAAACACTGCTAAACCTATCTTTCTTTAACTTTCCTTAACTTAGATTACGAGCATGGAAGAATCCGTCCTTTTCAAAGGGATCTAAAGAGATGCCTAATCTGCATATTTCCCCTTGTGTGTTATTCTACATCTGAGGGGAAATGATCCCCACATTAGCTTAACTAACACTGAGAGTCAAAAGTTCCCTCAGCAGATGTTTCGATTCCACTTTCACAGCCAGTGGAAACCAACACAGTAGTGTCCACAAAACGTTTGGCAAAGATGCACAGTTTAGAACAGTATTTAACAGATTGTCTATGTCATGTCTATGTCTAAGTTTTAAATGTATTATTGAGATGTATAGTGGTCATCCTAATTGTGGCACATTTAATTCAAAAATCAATCCCGCAAGCTACTGTACTTCGAAGAGCTCTTGTTAAACATTGGAGGACAACTTGATTATGCTACAAGGGGAACTGTGTTAAATAGGCTTATACGTGCTGACATGACTTGAATAATGCCAAAATATGAACACAGTCCTTTTCAAACAAACTTTTCAAACAGTCCTTTTAGAACAAACATCTTTACTATACAGACTAGATTTTCAGTTACGTCTATGTTCACAAAAACAGGTTAATGCTCTGTCTACTGCATTTGAAAATAACACACCACCTACACTAAACTCTACCCTAAATCTTACCAGTAGTGTAAGCAAAAGCTTGCTTTTACAAGAATAATAGTTTTCAGCTATTTTTCAACTATTTTATCGTGACTCACGATTCACAGGATACCTGAAATGCTCTGCAGTCTGCATTGCAATTCCAGTGCTTACCGGGGGTGCTACCGAGCAAGTTTACTACATCAGAAAAGCCATACATATTAAACCCGTTGTGATGCAAATGTAAAAATGTATTAGTTTACAAATTATACACTATGGAAAAAGTGTTTTGTCATAACATAGTATTGTAACTCTCATAATACCATAATTTGTGTGAAAATAAATAAAAGTTGTTGGTGTTTTACTGCTAATCGGTAATTTTATCTGGAATCTGAGTGAATTGTATGTATAGGTTTGTTTATGTAGTTTTTGAGCAACAAAATTTCCAATGAGCCTATGTTGGTTTTGTCATTTGGTTTACTCAAGCTATTAGTATTAGGAAGGGCTTACGCAAGCTAGTAGTATTAGGAAGGTCTATAACCCAAAATCTTGGGTAATACCACTAAGAAGTGGTATTAACACAATTTTGGAAATAATAGGCATTGGGTTAGAGGATGAGGTGATGGATTAGGGCAAGCATGATATCATTTGTAGACATTACAGCAGGCAATCAAAAAGAAATCTATAATTTCTCACAGCCCAATTCCCTCTTACTGGCAACATATTGTGTTATAATCATGATAAATATGAGAATGTTTGAGGAAATCACATCTACTAATTTTAAATATTAAAGACAGAGTTTACTGAGCAACAATTCTATTCTGTGCATTACGAGTATATTTATATACAAGTACAGTTCTCCAGTCAGCTCAGCTTTTTTCAATACAACGTAATCCCCAGATGGGTAAACTGATGTCACATAGGGAACAAAACAGCAGTGTTTCCACATGGATGCAATGTGCACATGTTACATTCTTTGTTGATTTTCTTTCTGGAAGGCATTTTGAATTTCACAACTATGATTAAGATTCACATGCTGCTGTCAGGTTTAAACCCGGCCTTATTTTAATTTAACCCGTTTTAAGTGGTTTTTATGCTTCATCAACATTTATGAACAGTGTTCAGTTATTTATGTCACTTGTGTAGCTTATATGGTTCAATGATCCCCCTTTCATGGTGCAAGTTTAAATGTGATTATTAAAGGATGGCCAGATTTAAAACGTGTATGTAATGCTTTTTTTTTTTCTGGTTATGTAGCGGTTACACCGCACACACTTATCTGACAGCCAAGCAGAAAAGCAGTTAAAATCAAACCCCATTTTTACTGCTCATGTCGCCTTCAGAATTGAGACAGCATTGATATACTATAGAGGTAGTGTAGGAGGACAGGGCAGTTTGGTCTGTAAAAGGGGAAATAAGCTTGTCTAATTTGATCTAACTTTAATTTAGGCTTCTCTTGCCTTGTGCATGAGCTATAGCCAATAGGTACCATAAGACCCTATTTGCTCTAATGTACTTACTAAAGGCGATAATTTCATATGCCTTTTCAATCTGTATAATTTTTGTCACATCAAACACTACTTTCACCATCATGATATACTGGATATTCATAATATATTAAAGATTTCAAGATGTTGTGAACTCAAGAACCTTAATATTCAAGTTTATCACATGTGGTCTTTTATGTATCTCATTCTACAATATATAAATGAATATATATATATAAAATGATTAATAACAGTACACAACATATTTCAGTTGTATCACCCAGCTCAACTTCTGCTATGCCAATGAGATGTTGAAATAATGGAGGATGAATCAAAGTAATAAAAGGAGCACATATCCTTGAAAATCACACAAACGCTGCAAATCCATGTGTCTAGCCTGAAGATAATGATCGTGTTCCCTTTTCTTCTTTGGGTTTTCAGATAACAGCCTTTGATGAGCTTCAGGCAGACTTCAAGGTGCCGATCGATCAGGGCAATCCACTTCATGCGGTAAGTCATGCAAATAATGGACTTGATCATTTGATTCATTGCCCTTTCCTGCACTTCCATGGAAACTAATGAATTTGTATGCGTGCCTGTGTTTATTTGTTTATGGTGGGAAAATATTTTAGCAAGCCCTCTGATCTTTTGCAGGCACCAGGTGTGTTGCCTATCCCAAACTCTGAAACATTTCCTGTCATCCGCAGCATTGCATGAATAATCCATAGAGCAGCTGTCTATGTGTTGTCTTTCCTCTGCTGGAGGCCCTGGCAGCTTTAATCTCGCTAATTAATTCAAGCTGAGGCAACTTTTCCAGCTTTTTGGATACACCAACTGTTATCCAAAAGTTTAGAACAACATTGTCATTCTATATGCCAGCATTGCAAAATAATTTACATGTGTGTGCTTGATACCTCGCCAGGCTACATAGTGACAGAAAACAAAGCAAGAGGCACAAGCGAATGCAGATATTTTTGGTCTTTTGGACTTGTTGGAAAGTCTCACTGTGACGTGTAGACAAAGTATCTGAGTCACGTATCCGCTCCGCACAAAACTTCTGTAGTGGTAATTTATTGCTGTCTTCCAAACAAAGTGTCAAAGTAAAAGATACACGCTCTCTATGTCAGACTGGAGGGAACTATGGAGGATCTGGAAGGTGGGGGTGCTAAAAGATTGATGGCCTCCTAGCTGATCTCACCACCCATTCAAGTCAATCTCACACCCTGCATGGCTAATTGGTGGCTTCTGTCAGTCTTCAGCTGGGAGGAAGTCAGGACTTCATCCTGTGATTCTCATTGGAGCTCCCCTTATGACTCTAGTCTGCACAGTAGTGCTGCAGTCAGTGTGTTCAGTCCCTCAGGCTCCTTTTATATCTGGCATTAACGTGCTTTTCGCAAAATTATTTCTTCATGAGTAGATTTTAGGGCTGAGAATTAATTTAATGCAATTAATATAGATGCAATAATTCACACAATTAATGCAGCATTGTTTTTTTGTTCTTTTTTATTTCCGATGGTATAGGCTAATGTTTTATTATGCTTATGCTGTTTGTATCAAAACAACACAGTCTGCATGTACCCTGTGATCAGCAATACTTGAATGGCTATAAATATTAATTTGTTCTTCAGAAACTGAGGGGAAAAAAAACAGCAGTATTGGTAAAGATATCTGTGAGACTGGCCTTGATAGTACTTGATAGTAAACAGATATTAGCATAAGATGAGACAGAATAGAGAATCTTGAATTAAGTTTATTTTGCTTACCTCATTGGCAAGCAGTTTTCCCCTTGTTTAAGCAAAAATTAATAGTAAAAATATATAAATAATAGCAGTATCAGTAACACTGTTCGTAATAACAATATTGGTGAGACTGGCTTTGATAGTATAAAAGATGCTATTATGTAATTGTATGTGATATTTTATATTTTGTTATATTTTATGTAAAATTATGTAATATCTTTATGCTGATTCTATATTCATTTGGGGATTCAATGTGCAATTATTATCACATATTTTAATGTTAGATGCAATTAATAGAGATTAATTATGATTATTCACTTAAAAATGTTTACTCAATTTGCAACTTGTTTTGTAGCAGATAATATCTAAAAATCTTTGAAACAAGATACATTCACTAGAGAACCAAAATTGCTAAAGATATTATCATAAGATAACACAGTTTTTCTTACCCCATTTGGAAAATAGCATTTTTCTTGTTTTAAGCATAAATCTAACACAAATTAGTGAGCTTAAACATTTTAAACTTTAATATCACTGATAAATCAGAGAGCGAGAGCTAGCAGAACCGTCACATTTAACTGTCCTTGACTGCCGCTGCCCGGCTAATTCTGTGGCGGCATTCAAGACATAATTCTCCAGCAATTAAACACTTCTGATGCTATTCTTTTATAAGATTCTCTAATAATCCTTGATGAGTTTTCTTTATGTGTTGAAACGAGGCATCTTTCATGTTAACGTTATGAGCTCATTAGATGAAATTTGTATCTGCTGCGCTGCCTGATGCGTGCAAGCTTTTAATATTTTATCATGCTAATGTTCGAGATAGACATTACCATGCATGTGGCCGATTTCAATGTAAAACAACACTAAATTAAAGGTATCATTATGTTGCTTGCATGATGGCAATATGAGCATTCCAACACATCAGCTCAGTTTTTTTTAGATTTACTTTTGTAGAGACGTAAGCAAAATTCAATACACTTTAAATCAAACTCAGTGCCAAGCTTTACCAGTTGAGCTACAGAAGGATTGATAAAACATTAGTTAATTGTCTACTATTCAGAACTTATGGTAAAAATATTACCTACCACGTCGGCTTTAGATTTGACATTAGACAAGCCAGAATTATTCATACAATAAGTTATTTTCATAAAAGTAAAAAAGTGTAAATTATTAACATGATGCAAAGTGACAATTGATTTTTCGGGTTTCTAAAACAGATTGTGGTCAGCAAAAACTGTCTGCAAATGAACCCCTATTTAATGTATTCTAAGCCATATTTTATTATAATTGTTTTTTTGTTCATGGTTTGAGTATGAGGGATGCCAAGCAACACATCCATGTTGGCATCTGCCTAATTTGGCTAGTGTCTAAAGTGACCAAAATTAGTTTGTTCAGAGGCTCAGCTTTTGATCACATCTGTTCATGCTCTTTTCATGCCATCATTATAGATGCTGAATATTATTTGTGCTACAGAGATGACAGACTCACTTCTGCTGTGTTTGCATTTGTATGTCCGTCAAAGATTACCCATTTGTACACTGCAGATTGCATGGCTCAAGAACATAATATTCTCGCTGCTGTATTGACTCTTTGTCCTATATTTAATATATTGTTTACACTGTATGCCAGCACTTGTCAGGCAGAATTTGTGCTGACGAATATTTCAAAGGGAGCTGAGTCTAATTGCCTGCTAATTAAAAGTGCTGATATGGCTGCAGTTATCTCCAGTCGCTATAGCTGCCAGTGGAATATATTTGCATGCTGTTGTTGAAGAGGAATGGTGTGAAAAATGTCTTAAGCAAATTTGGATGAACTAAAATGAGGTGCGGTCCAAAAATAGGCCGAGAGTTGAGTGTAACTTTCATGGATGCTTGGTGTGATCTCTGAAACACAGCTGTGTGCTGGAACAAGAGAGTGGGAGGTTGCCAATCAAAGCCTTGAAAAAACTGTTTAAAAATGCACTGAGGAAACTTTGGGAAAATAGCTGCATATCAATTACTTTTCACAAATTCAGCAAACAAGCGTAATGCCACATTTTTTACTAGTGGAATTATTTGTGTCTTTGATAAATATATTGCAAGATAACTGTAGTAAAACAGTTTTAATTAGTAATATATCATATACATTTTTTATAAATATATTATATTATATTATGTTATATGTTAATATATTTAATCAAACAACCTTTTTTTCTTCAATATATTATACTGCATATTATTTGAGCCTGGACACATCTTATATTAAATGAAAAATTAGGTTATTACAAAGTTTTTCTCCCATGTGTTATCTGGAATACACTGTAAAAAATAAGTAAGTAAATAAATATTAAATTTCCTCTGTCTGAAAATAATCATCTGTACATGTAAAAACATATGGGAAAAGAATGCAGCATCATCATTAGCTTGTGTGTGTGTGTGTGTGTGTGTGTGTGTGTGTGTGTGATTAAACTGACTAACAAGGCCATTTGTGATAAAGAAAGTATTCTTGCTGAGTAGGAGTGTTGTAGTGGTCACTATGGGTGGTTCTGTGGATCAGTGAATAACAGTACAGATTATTTAATTATTTACTTGTGCAGGCTAGTAGTGTAAATAATGTATTGAGTTGTATGAAGTTAATGTGAATTTCAAAAATAGCAATCAAATATGTATGTTTAGACTTATGTATGTAAGAAAACAGCATCTTTGCACTCTTGCCATATGTGGCATATGAACAGTGCTCTTTTAGGCAAAGTGCTGCCATTTTTCTTCTGTGTTACTCATGTAAGATTTATTTGTACCTTAACACATGTCCATAAATGCCTCCTATTGAGTTCTGCTGCTTTTTGTGCTTTAAATATGAAAAATTATTCCATAGTGCATATATGACAGAAAAGGCATGCAGAGAAAGTAAATAAAAAAAAAAAGTAAACGTAAAAAATAAAAAAAAACTCTAACCTGGTTTAAATCTTCAGACTTTGCATTGAGATCTCTGTTGAATTAGATTTATTCCATTGCACACATGGGATTAAATGATAAACCATGAACTACTATGTCTGGGCGTGTATATATAAAAATAGATTTTGAAACATTGTCCCCTGGAGAGTACCGCCACTTTTCCTTTTCCACTTTTCATATATAATCGCCATATGCCATTTTCACATGCCATTCAACAATCTCCCTGCCATTTTTTCCACCTCTTGGCAGTTGTTTTTCTAAATGCAAGTCCCTTGATGTCCTTGCCAGTGTATAGTGCTCTGTGATTCTGTGAGGGAACACGGGCCAGGAGCCGAGGGAAGATAAGAGCCTTAGGCAGCAGTGCATGTCAAAGCCATAACTACTGTGCCACAAACACCTATTGTGTGAACGCATATACACTTTTAAGCCTAGTTAAAATCTACTCCTCTACTCCTTCTTCTTTGATGCATCACATCAACATTTTAGCAGTTGAAGGTTGTGGCCTTCATACCAGTTGTCCTTGAGATTGGCATTTTAGGTGTTATAGGAGATTTAACAGATATTTATTTCTCTTAACAGCGTGAAAGACTTCGAAATATTGAGAGGATCTGCTGCCTGCTGAGAAAGGTATGTAACATCTTTATGTGTGGGGGGAATTTCAAAGTTTAACCCATCCTGATTGACAACTTTACTGAGCATTCAAGGGCACATGTATTGTATTTTACACTTCGATTTTCCTTTTGTTTCAAATAATCGTAATATATAGTAAACTTTAACCAAAGGATATTGTCATTGAGCCTGTGAAGAGTAGAGCGATGACCCTTTCTACTATATGTATTTGTAGTAAGACAATAATTTGGCAACATTTTATGATTCATTTCATTAAAGATATTATATTATATTATATTATATTATATTATATTATATTGGAAACTAGTGCTTACATTTTTCAGTATGCTGCAATATATGCATGGTTATGTATGGCTACATATTGATAAATATAATATTACACTGAAAATGATGATTTATTAATTAAAGGTATTATAAAGTGTTTCCCACACCTACATAGTGTGAAACTGAGCGCATTCTGCATGTTTGAACATTTGAATCCAAGCACCATCCAAGTTACAGGGGGCCAGAATTTGTTATGTTCCATATATATATTGTGCCAACATCAGCAGAACGCCTTTATGAGTAATATGTCTGATGGTATGAGGCTCGTCTAGAGTCCTAGCTGCTCCATGTGCATGTGCACCTCGCAGAAAAGGTTTCTGCTGTCACTCAGTTTCACCTGACTGCAAATGTAAAAGAAAACACTGCCTGACAAAAACACTTATCCAAGCAGAGTCCACAAGGGCTTCATATGCGCTTGAGTGGAATTGCCTTTAAAGGGGTCATATGATGCGACTTCGATTTTTCCTTTCTCTTTGGAGTGTTACAAGCTCTTGGTGCATAAAGAAGATCTGTAAAGTTGCAAAGACTAAAGTCTCAAATCCAAAGAGATATTCTTTATAAAAGTTAAGAGTCAACCATGCCTACCTAAAACACCTCGTTTAAACACGCCCCCAC
>NW_015545562.1:145191-145345 GCF_001515605.1 Sinocyclocheilus anshuiensis | reverse complement strand
GCCGCCCCGTTCTCAAGCCCGCTGGCCGTTCCTCACTCTAGCCCACCGGCCTCCGCTTACTCTAGCCCGCCACCGCTCACTCAAACCCGCCGGCCGTTCCTCACTCTTGCCCGCCGGCCTCCGCTCACTCAAGCCCACCGTGTGTGACGCTGTG
>NW_015545562.1:94413-143623 GCF_001515605.1 Sinocyclocheilus anshuiensis | reverse complement strand
GGAAAATAATGTGTTTTTTGAACATTAAACCGCATAAACACATTTCATTACACCAAATACACAAAATAATGTTCTTTTTAGCAACATCATATGACCCCTTTAATTTTACAGACACACCATTTATAAAATGGTTTATAGCTTGTGATTGGGCAAGCCACATTTAAAGGCTATGAATGGTTTTAAACAGGGCCATCCTTAGCTGACGCGGGGCCCAGTGCGAGGTAGGGAGTGGGGCCCCCCTCGGTCCGTTCGCGATCACGTTCCGGTTCACCGCGGGGCCCCCTCAAGCACGGGCCCCGGTGCGACTGCACCAGTTGCACCCCCCTAAGGACGGTCCTGGTTTTAAAGCTAGCTCTGTTTCCCCCTCCCTCTTTGTTTCTCGGTTGGGGTCTTCATGTACACAGGGCATGTGGTTTGTTTGTCATTTATTATCATTATTAATTATCTTGGTTGTAAGCATTAGCTTAAGGCTCTTATTGCTTCCCAATGGGCCACAGTGTCTTTGCTATGACTGACATGAGCACAGTGATAATTTGTTAGAATCAAGCCAGAGATCAAGCCAGAGAGTAAATAAACAAAAGTGCATTTTCATTCTGAACAGGTAGTCCTATAACAGATGGTGTCTCTTTACTCAGCAAATAAGAGAGTTTAATATATTTGTGCATGGGAGAATAAACACATACCTAGCAGAGTTTTTGTCAGTGAGACAATTTTGTTGCCGAGTGAATCTGTGGATTGTGCAGCTTTCCAGAATGAGACATTCAGTTATGCTCACAGGTATTCAATGCTAGGGTGACAAAAGCTAGCATGAGATCATTTATTTTCCCCCACTAGAGGTGCAGAGTATTTTTCTCAGCCGACAAACCAACATGCATGCTTTCTCATTTTTGTTAGCCCGGTATAAATGTCACTTTTTAACATCTGTGTCATTTTGTGCGTATTCACCCAAACATCTGGAAAAAAGAGAAAGGAATGATGGTTTGTTTGACTGTCAGTCAGACAAACTTATGCTGAGTCACGCAGAGCTTCCTTGCAAAGCACCAGCATATTTTTAGACAACTGCTAACACATCTTTTCAGGATCCATAATTCAGATACTTCACACTTTAATAAATTTATACACATTAATACAGAGTGTATTTGTTTGTAACAAACACACACACACACACACACATTTATCGATTATTTATCGATGCATTTATCGATTATTGATTAAAAAACAGTATAATGTAACAGTAATTTTATCCAATATTAATATAATTTTAAATTAACTGCTTTCTATTCATTCATTCATTCATTCATTCCTTTGATGTCAAAGGTGAATTTTCAGCAGCATTATTCCAGTCTTCAGTCCTTCAAAAACTATTCAAATATACTTATTTGGTGTTCAATAAACTTGACCAAATTACTAATTATCAGTATTGAAAACAGTTGTGCTGCCTAATATTTTGGTGGTAACTTTTTCAGGTTTCTTTAATGAATAGAAAGTTAAAAAAAATAGCATTTATTTTAAATATAAATATTTTGTAACATTGTACATATATTTACTGTGACTTTTACTAAATAAAAAATATCGTTTTTGAATGATAGTGTACATAAATTACATATTTGTTTTATTCATTTTGTTTATTAAAAACATTATCTGTTCAGCTGTTCAACATAGTGTCAGGATCATGGACCTGTTTTGTTATGTTTTGCCCGTTTCTGTTCCTGTGCCCCCTTATTTGGTCATGTTCCTGTCCTTGTTTAGTTAATTAGTCATTCTGTGCACCTGTGTTTGGTAATTGTCCTGTGTTTATAAGTTCTTATCTGTGCAGTTCTCTTCTGTCGGGTCTACTTGTTGGATGTTTTGTGGTTCCCGTGTTCCTGTTGTGGATTATCCCCTGTGATTCCTGGATTAAAGACTTTTGCTTGTACTCCACGTTTCTCTCTCGTTCCTCTCACAGCGAATCGTGACACATAGGTTGTCACCTTAATAGTTTATTAATTAATAGTAATAATAAAATAGTTTAATTAAAAAAAACCTACTTTGTATTTGTGCTCCCAAAAATATGACTCTCTGAATATATTATAAAGTATATCATCACCATATAATTCAACAGTTTTGCTCTGTGGCTTTGTATCTATGAATAATAATAGTTTCATTTTGCTGTGAAGTTCTGTCCCTGCAGTTTACCATCATTGTTTTGACCCTGTCTTTCTCTTAAGCTAAGCTTTTCCGTCTAACTCTGAAGGTCAAGGTCAATATTCCAGCAGCAAATTAGAAGCGTCCACTGGGGGAGTGCAGCGTAATCCCCTATGGTTGCCAACGCTGTGTGTTTGTTCTTCAAATGAGAAGCTACTTTTTGATGTTGCAGTACAAACGTTTCTGTCCTCTCATCATTCCACTTCACACTTGCATTCATCATCAAAGCATTTGCACAGAATTTGCGATAAATGGAAATGACAAGGTGGAACTGAAAGGCAGAGGATCCTTCATAAAAGACCTGTATGATATGCATATCTCTTTGGAAACTATCCTAATGATGTTCAGGTACATGCTGATACACATCATTCGAGAAACGACAGAGCATAAAACATCTGATGAGACTTTTTTTGAACCCAGGGTCTGAGATCTCTGATGAGACTTTTTTTGAACCCAGGGTCTGAGATCTGTGATGTTGCATCTTCTCAGAGGACCACAATAAGAACCTTGTAATTGCTGAATAGTGTACTTTTTGTACCAAATGGAATTACACAATGCTGATTGTTTTCAAACAGGTTGCCTGAACATCAACCAAAGATAAAAAATAAATAAATAATAATAAATAAATAATAAATCTATATACACTACCAGTCAAAAGTTTTTGAACAGTAAGATTTTTAATGTTTTTTTAAAGAATTCTGCTCACCAAGCCTGCATATATTTGATCCAAAATGCAGCAAAAGCAGTAATATTGTGAAACGTTTTTACTATTTAAAATAACAGCTTTCTATTTTAATATATTTTAAAATGTAATTTATTCCTGTGATCAAAGCTACATTTTCAGCATCATTACTCCAGTCTTCAGTGTCACATGATCAATCAGAAATCATTCGAATATGCTGATTTGCTGCTCAAGAAACATTATTATTATTATTATCATCAATATTTAAAACAGTTGAGTAAATTTTTTTCAGGATTATTTGATGAATAGAAAGATCAAGATTCAAAAGCTTGGAGTCAGGGTTTTTTTTTGTGTGTGTGGGGGGGGGGGTTATAGAAATTAATACTTTTATTTAGCAAGTATGCTTTAAATTGATCAAAAGTGATGATAAAGACATGTATAATGTTACAAAAGATTTCTATTTCAGATAAATTATGTTCTTCTGAAGTTTCTATTAATGAAAGTGAAAGTGACGTGACATGTGGCCAAGTATGGTATTAGGCCACGACTTCCCCACTTAATCAAAGAAACCTTAAAAAAGGTTCTACTCAGCTGTTTTCAACATAATAATAATAATAATAATAAATATTTTTTGAGCAGCAAATAAGAATATTAGAATGATTTCTGAAGGATCATGTGACTGGAGTAATGATGTTAAAATTACAGGAATAAATTACATTTAAAAAAAATATATTCAAATAGAAAACAGTTACTTTAAATAGTAAAAATGTTTCAAAATGTTACTGTTTTTGCTGTACTTTGGATCAAATAAATGCAGGCTTGGTAAGCAGAAGAGAATTCTTTAAAAAAAAAACATTAAAAATCTTACTGTTCAAAAACTGACTGGTAGTGTATATGTATTTTTAAATACATGCATACACAAAGTATACCCAATTATTTCTATTATGGTGACAACATAGGCCTTGTTAAGAGATTGACAACAAACCTCATTTCAGATTTGTAGACTGCTGTGTTTCACCCCAAACATACTGTAGTCTCTCGCTCTTATGGCTTCTCCAAGCAATCCTTATCTCATTAGAGCAGGGAATGTGATTTTTCTTTTTCACACCCTACACTGATATACTTGGGGGTGCAGTAAGAAATCCTGCCTCTGCCTGGAGGAAAAGCTCCATTTGCCATCAAAGGGCTCAGGGCAGAGAACGAGGAGGGGGCTTTGTTGCACTGTTCTGAATCTCTTACCCAGCCAAAAGCAGTTCAGCGCGGAGACTAAACTACTGCTGCTGAGGCGTAGCCCGCAAATGAATTTGCATGAGCTGCCTAGATTGGTTGTGTACAATGAAAAATGGAAACTTGCTTGAGAATTTATTAGCTTGTGATGTATATGCTAAACTCTTTTGAGAAAGAAACCACGGTTAAAAATAAACCTTTGTTATCAAGCCTCTTGTAGCCGGCCCCTCGCTGCAGGAGAAAAGAGCATTCTCCTTTGTGGCTTTTAAAAATAGCAACAACTGGCTGGTAATCAGACAGTATCTTGTCTCTGTATGCGTCTTGTTAGGTCTGAGCCATGGGTGTGTAGGGGGCAGCAGGGGCCTATTAGCCTGTCACTAGCTTCTGAGACAATGTGCTCTCAGCAGAGGTGTGGCAGTGATGCTGCTGCTCATCTGTAGTATAATTAACTCTGACCCTAAAAATCACAATCTTCCTCTATAACTTTCAATTAGTGTAGCCCTTCCAGCTTGACGTCATTCGCTCAAGGTTAACTTACATTTGCATATTTATTATGTTTTTTTTTTTTTGTTTTTTTTTTGCGAGGCTGATTGTTTAGAAGTGTTACGTTCCTTTCTGCATTTAGATTATTCAATGAATTCACATTATTATTGCATGCAGAATGGATAAAGCAGGATTGCAGAAACACAGCATAATACTGCTGCAAAAATAAACATATATTTCAATAACTTTTTGTTAATATGTTCAGTAACCTTCTCTTTCAGACTCATTACTGGCAAACTGGATATCTTTCAATTAAGTTTATTATTTATTATTTCATTAATTTATATTTTTTATGTATTTTTTTCTTCTGACAGAAATTTTATTACAGGATTGTAGAAACACTGCATAATGTATTACTACAAACTAGATATTATTTGTTGATAGTTGACATTATTAATGTAAACTTTTGGCTAACATTACATGTTAAATAACCATTCTCTTTCACATTCATTACTATGACAATTTGAATACTTTTCATACGTTTCATATTTGCAAAATATGCAATATGCAAATATGCAAAAACCTAAGTCCGACTGAGATTTTCCTGAGATTTTTTCTTTTAAATTAGTATTTTTATCAGTCTCCTATATTTAGATTCAGTAATTTCACTTTAATTGCAATGAAAAGGCGATTTGTCAGTTATTGAATGCCTTATTTTCAAAAGGAACCTGATAAAAATGCTCATTTAAAAGAAAAATCTCAGATGGAATTTTTGGGGGTTTTGCATCTGAAGTCTTCATTTATTATTCAATTAATTTATATCAATATATATTGTTTTATTCTGACAGAAATGATATTTCAGTATTGTAGAAACAGCATAATGTATTTTTAAGTTGTAAATAAAACAAAGAGCACAATTTATGTAAAACAATAAAATGTAATTCTTTTTACTTCAAAATTTAACATTTAATTTAAAAAAAAAAGGTTTGTTTTATTTGTTAAATTTACTAGCGACTGAGTGAAATGGTTTCTAAACTGATTTTCACTGTACTACAAAATATTTATTGTTTATATGTAGATATAGATCTAGATTTATTTAAACATAGAATTTATTACAATGAAAAATTTGTAATTTTTACTTTCAGTTTATTCAGTTATTTAACATTATATATTGATTTATTATAAAAGAAATTATGCCTGTTTGTAGAAATTCAAGCCTATCAAGCATATTTTAGGAATATAGAAATAAATTAACATAATCTCTCTTAGTGCATCAGATATAACAATATTCCCATTGCCAGACTTTAGTTTAATCCCGCTTCATTTTAATAAATTTTTTTTTTACCTGGAAGGGTGCCATACACAGCCATACAGTATTCAAAATGATGATAATCACACTCTGAATAGTTAAACTGAGAGCCAGTTCTTATGCTATCCAGTGTCATGGGGATAGGTGTTCTTTAAAGAGAAAATATGTATAATTCTTTGCTGCAGTTAATTATTGGCTGCTGCTGAAAGAGAAAGACAGTAATTGGAGACTAGCGGCTCTTCTGATCTGCTAAGGCTGAGAACATTTTGCTGCTGCTAATCTGAGGGCGCAGCCAGATTTGTCATTGTAATAAGTAAATGTGAAAAGAGAATGATTCCTGAACATATATGAATTTATTTATAGTTACTGTACAAGTACTGTATGTCGACCCCCTATATTCTTGTGGTCAGTTCTCTACCACAAAAATGTAATGTTATCAGTGGCGCTTTTCCGTTCCTTTTTTATCTCCATTCTTAATATATAAATTGTCAAGACACATCGCCTAATTAAAGCGGTATCTACAGGTTTGGTGTCCGCTCCATTCTGCACTAATGGTGAGACATGTCATTAGTAGTAAGTAGTGTTAATTGGAGAGACCTGCAGTGGAAGGCTGGTGAGAGTTTGATAGGAACAGAAGGTTAGAGAGCGAGTGAGGGAGACGGAATGTTAAAGATACTCCACAGTCAAAAGCACTCAGCCACAGCAGACCTCTCATTAGGTGACATTACTCCGAAGAGGCTCTTGTGATTCTCATGGGAAGGCAACTTTAAAAGTTACACTTAAAGCACTCAAAGCTTCTGGACTTCGGTTTGAGTGGTCCTCAACCACAGCCTTGTAATTATCATACAGCTATAGAAAACAAACTAGCTCCTACTGAATGGTTAAATATGTGCATCAAAGGCTTCAAGTGTGCAGAGTCAGCAAAATGCAGGAAAATAGTTGATATACAGTCCAAAATCAAGGGGAAAAAAGATTTTAAACCCATTAAAATACATAAAATCTGAGACACTTATAAGACAATCTTATTTTTAACAGGACATCTGCAATGTTCAAGATAGAAAGTTCTTTACTTTTTATTCAAATTGATCACATAATATGGCTTTATTTATGCAGATTTATATTTAATGCTGGCTTAAGTGTCACAGCTGGCCTGCTGATTAAAAGTTAATGTCACATAAATATCACACATAAAATCACCCCAAAATTCCTGTTTTTGTTTATGTGTGCCTCTGAAATGAAGGACAAAATATTGTGCCTAAATTTAGTCAGATGTTCAGAAGCCCTGAAGTCTAACAGGTAAAGACTGATCTTCCAGATGGGCCCATCCTAAACCAGCTGCCAGTCCATATTTACTTGATTATGCAGCATTCGTCACTGCCCTCAGTTGCTCTGTTCCAAAATCTATACTGTGGCAGAATTTTAAGGCATCATAGGTGCAAAAAAATCTGTTTCGAAAGGTAGGCAACTTAATTATGCTGCTTTATAAGATAAGTATACAGCCAAATTTTAAGTCAGCTTTACAAACATAACTCATGCAGAATGCAATCCCAAAATGCATTGCAACAAACTCAGTGGAAAAAAAATAAAACTAAGATGGTGAGAGAATGCTCATTAGACATTATATATAATTTGAATGTATTTTTTGTTCAAGACTGAAACTTATTAAGCTAATTAGAATTGCTGATTAGAGTAATGCATTAGCGTAGCAACATGCTAACAACAAACTCTCCCATGCGAAGCAATTGGAGGAAGATTATTTATTCTAGTAAGGAAAGTTTTAGTTTCGGCCAGTTTTAGACGAAAAACTTTGCCAGCGGCAGTTCACAATTCAAGCTAGAATCCAGATAAGAAATTATCCATGAGCCTCAGCTTGAAGCGAATAAATACACTAAGGGAATGGTTTGAGTAACTAGAATCTATGCTAAATATGTTAAAGTCTTTCATTTCTGTACATTTTTTTGTATTTATGTATTATATTTCTCGTTATGAAGATAAGAACAGATAGGAATTACACGGATAATACATTTTTTTTAAAGCATTTATCATTTTCTTTTTATATCCAGGGTATTTTTGTATTGGTGATGGAATATTTTGGGCTTTTTTTGCACCAATAAGGTTAAATAGCTAGGACAGGTCAAACTTTAATGAGCCCTCTTACGTAAAGGTTGGCCTGAACCACATTTCCTTTAACCTGCTGTGAAAGGATGCCACAGGAAAGGTTTGAGCCTTAGGATGTTGTGTCTTAAATGATAAATGATTCACTGAAGCCAGCCCTCAGTCTGTGTCAGGTATAAACTGGAGTTAATGGCTACAATATTACAAGCCTTAAGTCCTACATACTGCAAATATATATACTATACTTGGCGATCGATTTGCTATACAGTCTAACTGAGGTTTATTTGATGTTAAACTGTTGCTATTGTGTTTTTATTCATTTGTCAGTGCTTGTATGGGAGTTTGTTAGAAAGGAAATCCCACTGTGAATGGGCAACACATCTGAAGTCGTTTGGGTATTAGAATACTTAGTAAAAAAAAACTCAAGTACTGCTCAAAGTAACTGCCCTATAAGTCCCCTTTCTTGTCCATTTACAGCAAACTGGCACAGCAGTGCTGCCACAAATTGTCCTGTTCTTCCTCAGCTGAAGGTGATCTAACATAACCTAGAACCCACGTCCTAAAACTCACAATGTTAACTCCAGTGATCACATAAGATTTCTTGATTTCTTTTATTTCATCAGGTCTTAGAATTTCTGTGAAAAAATTAATAGTTGTATCTCTCTTTCTTATATAAGAGAAATCCAATGCAATTTTCACTGATCTCTGAAATTTCTCCAGAGCAACAGATATGAATGTAATATAGTCAGTTCCTTTCTTAAAGGGATAGTTCACCCAAAATGATAACAGAACTTAGATTAGATGGCATACTGAATTTATTGAAGATGAAAACGAGACTGTGACTTTACAATGGCACACACTGTATAAAGTTACTAGAGCACATAACAAAACTGTTTTATGGAGATTTTGTCTACTGAAATGTTTTTCGAAAAGACATTTCATCAGCTGGACTATCTGTATGTTGTTAAACAGCAGTACAACCCATTGAATGCACTGTACTTCCATTCCTCGCCTTGTTTTCATTTCTTTCAAAAATTAAATATGGTGCTAAACTGACTTAGGGCTTTTCAGAATATTCTGCCTATTCGCTATAATATAATCATAACCAAATATCCTCTTTAAACTCTTTAAAATGAGTAGAACAAAAAAACAACAAAAACAAAACCAAAAAAGTTAGTTTGAAACGACATAAGGCTAAGTAAACAATTAATTTTCACTTTTGGGTGAGCTATACCTTTAAGAATGAATCAAAGAAAAATCCATACATCTGGGGGGAAAGGGGGCTTTTATGCATTTAATGGACAGGACCATTTAGAGGAGACAGGAAAGCATTGGACAGAGAGGGAGGTGCAGGATCAGCAAAGGACCTCGAGATGGGAATCGAACTCGGGTCGCCACAAGCACAGTTGAGCTTATGTCAGAGCACTAACCACGAGGCTATCGGCACCGACAAAAGAAATTGTTTTCAAAAGTTATTTATCTGTGTTCTCTTTAGTTGGTGCTTCCAGAGTACTCTATCCATGGACTCTTCTGTATCATGTTCCTGTGTGCTCAGGAGTGGCTTACTGTAGGCCTGAATATCCCTCTGCTCTTCTACAACACATGGAGGTGAGCACCTGAACCAGCTTTTACTCCTCTTAAACAAGCTATGTGCATACTACCTGACAGCTTTCACTAAAACAGGTGTCCTGCGAAATCACACTTGTACCCACGACAGCCATTGACTCTATAAACAGCCCCTAGACTCTATAGACAGCAATACTTCTGATATTAATATACCTCCAGTTTATGATTATTTAAGTACAAAACAGCTAATTATAGTCATGGAAATATAAAAATAAAAAAGCCATTATTATCAGTTCTGCTTGACTGAATGAGTGATGAGCTATGTCCAGAATGTTTTGCTTAAAAATAAATAAACAATTAAATAAATAAAAGTAGAAACCGTTAATATTAATTTTCTTGCTAAATAAATAATAAAATAATAAATATTAAAAATGTAATGTTTTCTTGTAAACCAGTGTTTTTATGGATGCTTTACATGCATCACTATTATAATATGCTCAGATCAATCCCATTCCTAATTTTCCTATATTAAGCTTCTTGCCACAGTGTCTTTATAATCTTGTCACTGCGCATTAGTCTTCCAAATTTTTCTAGATGAGTAATAGCAGACTGACTGTTTTATCACACAGTGAAACAACTGGGGAAATCATAACTGGGATAAAATGAGTTTCAGTCATTTTGCAGTGGAGCTCTAAATCTTTCTTAGGGGTTTGTTACTGAATGTTCAGAGCTGTTGTCAATTTCTGCCACCATCCTCAGAATATGAAAGATCGTTCTGTTGTTTTTTTTGTTTGTTTGTTTGTTTGTTTTTTGCAGGATGATGAAACACTGAACTTAATCAGTACCATAGTAATAGTGGATTTTAAATATTGTTATGAAGTTATATCTGATTAGCTGGTTGAACTTGCTATCAATAATTTTACATATCATATTTATTGCTTTCCTTGTAAGAAATCTACCTTTCTTTAACAGATCCAATGATGCTGCTATAATGCACTGTCACTCTGCTCTTCCCTCTGTTTTGCTCTAATTCTTTCACGTTTTTTCCTCCTAATGCGCTTAAACCTCCACTCCTTGTTTTCGATTTCCCTAATAGAATTATTGCACCAGGGATGACGTTTTTCCTTGTCTTACAATTACAGACTATATTTAAATCATCCATCTCCAAGGACTGCCAAGATTGACAGAAATATTTAAATTAAAGAGGCTTAGACAAGCTAAACTTTGCATTAGATTAAAAAAATACAAATATATACAAATTAAAAAAATAAAATATAAAAATAAAAATAAATAAAGTTAAATTAAACATTAAATAAAATTTAATTAATAAAATAATGAATTAAATTAAATTAAATGATACGCAAACGAAAAACTAAAACAAAGGTGCACTTAATGTTTCAAGACGCACTACCCGGCTCGTGTTTTTTCCCATTTTCGGCAGGTACTTTCACAGCCCCACCGACACTAAGGAGCTTCTCTACGATCCAGCGTCAGTCATGAACGGAGACACACTCAAATTCTGCCAAAAAGAAGCCTGGTGCAAGATGTCCTTCTTTGTCCTCTCATTCTTCTACTATCTCTACTGGTGAGTAGATATCCAGCAATTGTCTCAACCAAACTTAATTGCCTACTAATGGGATTCTGTGCAATGTACTCACTGATTTTTATATCATTACAGCCAAATATGCTTTTTAGTGTGTGCCTTTGCTATAGTATAAGCTACCTTAAGCCTATAGCATAGCAGAGATATATACATAAACAAGCATTTGAACTGACAAGGACGCACTTGGATGGCGCCAGCAACATGCCTTTGGGTAGAATTCCCAAATTCCTTTTTTCCTCCACACTATATCACGTCACATTAAATGTTAATGTACACATATAAAAACGCACATATTCTATAAAGGTTCACCCTTCCAGCGAACAGGCCTTATGACCTTTTGTCAGATCAAAGGCAATTGTTGTGCACCAGCCACGTTCTGCATTACTTAATGCTATTTGCTTCTGGAATTGAAATTCTAGGACAAATTCAGCCGTTTTGTTCAGAGTCTTTTGTACTCACCCACTCTTTGAAAAGTGACGGTAGTGAGTTGGAGCTTTTATTCTCAGTGGTTATGCACAACTTAAACTTCACCTAATTGTGCCACACATTGTGAAACATTCACAGGTCTTACTTCCCTTCATAGCATATTGCAAGGGTCTCCATCAATGGTCTCTGTAACTTTGACCTTTGACCCCTCCTCTAATTGACCCTTTGCATAAGACCCACCCCCCTTCGTTACTGTTGCTATGTCCGGCAATCCATGGCACTCTCACGCCACACATCATGTTCTCATGTAGTGAAAAAAACATCGTGGAGCAAAGACGACACTGACAACGCACCGACAGACAAGACAGAGCAGGTTACTTTAGGTATTAAACAAAGCTTTCAATTTTTTCATTTTTTAAGAAATTCAATCAATAAATACCGTTTTATGGCTTTTTAATGTGTCGAGACAGATCAATGTAGCGCCTCAGTTCAATCAGCACATGAACTGATCACCTTTTCGTATTTACTAGTTATAGCATGAAATTAACATGAATGAACATCAGAAGGTATCTTGTTTCAACCGTGGAAAGACGTCAAGACGTCATTTTTCAAGTTCAAGTCCACCAATGTTAATCTATTCTCCTGTCTGGTTTGTTTGCAGGACAAAACTGGCAGATTCTGCGTTATGATTGGTCAGATCGCCTGTCAATCAAACTCCCCGCAAAGGGTCAATTGCTTGCTTTTTATTGCTACCTTCTTAAAGGCATGTTCCAGTTAATCTTAAACTTAAAAGGGTAGTTCACCCAAAAATGAAAATTCTTTGATCAATTCCTCACCCTCAAGTTTTTTCAACCTGTATGAATTTATTTCTTCTGGTGAACACAAAATAAGATATTTTAAAGATTGTAAGAGTTAATGTGAGTTACCAAAGACTAACTGGAAAACTGTAACTGTAACTGTAACTGTGGCAAATAACTACAAGATTATTTGCTTAGAACATTTTATAGAATTTTATAGAACATTTTATAGAATTGTATACTGCTTAAGAATATGAGCATCACATTTTGGCCTTTTAAGTCTCTGGATGCTATCACAGTTTACTTTTATTTGATTTATTTTTAACTTTTTTGAACTAAGGGATGAGTTTAAATTAATTTCTGTAGTAATTAATATAATGCTTAACTTAATCTTAACTTTCAGCAAAACTAAACTTGGGCTGAGCCTTCTTATAAATTCTTATATAACGTCTGATTTGATGAATGCTGCCCATTTGCCTGCCTTAGTTTAACCCCTGTGGCTTGATCTTCAAATTTTGTTTGTACTCTAACCCTTCGTAATAACCACAATGTTGTGCTCCCTCTCACGAATCAATCTTACAAATCAATTGCAAATCCAATATCAGCGCACCAGGCCATCACCCATCCAATTACAATAGTAGGTTTGCCATTCCTTTTTTCTAAACACCATTCAAACCTAATGACTCAAGAAAGGAGTGTGCCACTCCGGCAGAAGTGAAAGAGAGAGATTTGGGCAAACATCACACTAGTTCTCATGTGTTGAAGCTTCATAAAGATTGCAAAGGCATAAGGAACATTGTTTGCCTCAGGCTCCATCAGGATCATATCTATGATCATAGCTGAAATACATTTTTCATTGATCTACCACTTTCAACACGAACACTAAAATTGTGTTTTCAGGACACAGATAAGCTGCAGTCCTTAATAATACATCTTTAGATTTTGGATAAGACTTTAGCTGTGTGCACTGAATATAATCATGACACTCAACGTTCGAAAAACATTTTCGAATGAAGTCAAATATGCTTCATATGCAGCAGTGATATAATTCCAAAGAGCATCAATAGATCTGCTTTGTTTTTAAAAAGATTAGGAATATAAAAGGATCCACGCCGCTGCTTTTCCAACCCCCACACACTGAAAATAATAAGACACAGCGAGCCAAGAACTGCTTATGCAGTTTTTATCAGGGCAACCCCTTATTATGTATTAATGCCTGTGGACAGCATTCTGGCATGACATCAATGACCCCTAGTGTGAAGTCAGCACAGAAATTCAACATATGGCAGTGCATTCTAAATAAATACAATCCATATCATACACGACCTGCCTGGAGTGATCCTCAAGCTGGTGAAGCTGTCATTTTCCATAACATCAGCTGCTTTGAAGCCTCTCGCCTTATATTTCCACCAGCTGAGGATGAATGCTGCGGTTTCAGCTGGATAATTTGGGGACAAAATACATCTTTGTGTTTGTTTTTAGCTAGGGAGAAATTAACTAATTAAAGCTGTTCCCTGACAGAATGATTGAACCCACGGGCACAAACTCATTTCATCAGAATCGAAAAGTAACGTGCACAAAGGGAGAAGTCCCCATTTCAATGCAAGAGATGGGAGTGATGTAATAAAATATTCTGAAATTAATTAAAATTAATTCCATCTGTCTGTCTATTTATCTATCATAAGAAAGCACTCATTTTCTTCAGAAAATATAGAAATCTAATTGTTTTTTTGGTTGTTCTGTTTCATTTATAATGTAAAATGGATTGTTATTTACAAATTTCAATGAATTTCTACTATCAGATGCTTTCACTACAACTTTGGTCTTTAAGATAAATCATAAACTCTGAAATTTGTTTGACTGATTTAATTAATCACAGCTCACTGAAATCATGAGTGCATGATTCACGTCATAAACTACTTCAGGTGTTTCTTCTATCGGCATTTTAAATAGCTCATTTGCCACCTTCAAGTAAACAGATCAAAATAACTTTGAATATGGCCCACAACCAAGATCTTGTGTAAGTTGTTAGTGACTCGGAACAACATTCATCAGATTTTACTCAATAGTTTTTTATTTTAGTATAAATTTTGCACACAAAGTCAGTAACACCTGTTTGTTCTGTCTTCCAGTATGATCTACTCCTTGGTGACCTCATAACAGAGTTCTCAACACTGCTCATAAGACACTGTTTTCCGAAAGCTCTAAACTACATTTGGATGAAACAAGAGACACAAGTTCAACACACTGCAGTGTCTGAACCTACAGAGAAGACTTGACCCCATCTTCCCAGAGTATCAGAAGAACCCAGTGTTGTTGACAGATCTGACTCAACGCCCTAGATGTCTCATGGACCTGGTGTGAAGCGCTTTTCACAAGCTCACAGTAACATTTGCACAGATTGTCTCAGGCATAGCATAATATGTCCTTTACCACTTTGAGGCACAAAAACTGCCAACCTTTACACTCACTATATGTAGCTTCAAATTCATGTCGGGTTAAAACAAAAGAAAGAAAAAGATGGCTAACTTGATCAGCGAATGTTTCATTTTTACCAGTCACACACTAGGCCACTGAGTTTGATTACGTGAGAAGCTTTTGTGATATATTTTATGTGTATCTGTGCACTCCTAAAATAAGCGTTTTTAATATGAAGTACGTATCTGTTGCATTACTTGTGTACATAGAGAACTTTGTGTAATGCTTTTATGTGTTGGTGTCAGTGGGTTGAGATGTTTTTGGACTTTATATTTACAAATGCTGATATCAAGACTTTATTATAGAAAACAAGAGCCACTTTTCCACAATTTTGCACAAAGTTGTTATGAGTTTGCACAATAGATACAGTTATTGGCTGTGGTGGAAAAAAGTCATATTTATATACCCAGTACGAGTCTTCCAATATATTACAGTGCATCAAAATATCATAGATTTTCATTCTAGGGAAGAAATTAAAACCACAGCTCATGATCTACGAATTTCACTTTATCATTTTGTATTATCGTTATTATATTAACTGTATTACTGTTATACGACAAGGTCAGCACTACTGAAACAAGTTATTTAAGGAACCATCGAATGAGTTCCTATCTATCTATCTATCCTCTTTTTTTGTTCTTAAACACAGTTAACAAGAGTGTTTCTGACTACTACTTTCTACAGCTTTTAAACTATGTTGTTGGATCAGTCAGGCTAACTGTCTGGAGTAACCACATGATGCATATAAGCATAAACCCCTCAAGACATCTACGTGATGCTTTGGATGAGCATCATATATAATACAGAGTACTGAAAATAGCAGTAGACAGACTACATCATTTTCATTGCCGTGTAGGGGATAATAATACCAGTCCCCAGCAGTACTATACTCTGCTGCTGTCATGTAGCCTGCTGTCTTTTGTATGCCTTATGTAGTTACACATATGATGACCAAACATTTTCTATATCGTTATTGTGGACGTGTTGACCCATTCAAATATCAGTTACGAAATTTGTATATGAAATAAAACAGACTATTTTAAAACTGTTACAAGTGCTTTCCTATGCATGCTTCACACGTATGCTTGAATACCACTGGAGGCATTGTTTTTTTCCCCTCCATATTCATATTAATTTCATCAGTCATGCGGTTCATGATCCATATGTGGTTATTTCACTCAATTACCCACAAAGCATTTTTCACATCTCCTCATTTGAATCCTCACCCCGGAGTGACTGTCTGAAAAACATTCACCTCAGACAGACGCATGCCTCCATCTCTCACATGTCTCCTCTTCAGGGAACGTTGCCTCCCGCTCGTAAGTTGACTATTATCTGCGTTTTCCGGAGCCAAGCCCTGTGTGGCAGTGACTGGCTGACAGATCGGTGACAGGCTGTCCTCCTGCTCCACCTGCTATCTGTCCAAATCACTGCCACATGCTCCGTAATTACAGTTTGTAAAGGATGCGGCTCCCTTTGCCAACGATCTAACACTTTGCCACTTATAGCCGTGAAATGAACGTCATCAAATGTCTGCAGGTCTTGGCGCTCAAAGAGCTTTTTTTGCCACCCTTTCGACACCCATCTCTAACCCTGGTCAGTCTGCTGCGACACCAGATAAGTGATTAATTTTGGCTCCGGCTTCAGTGGGACATGAAAATCTGAGATGCATGACTACAGTAAAGGGTCTTTTCTGTTCGTTTTCATGAAGTATCTTTATCTTTTAAGAGTTCCATGTGTTCCTCTCAGAAAATATCCCTGCCCTCAAGCGAAGAGCTTTACACATTATATGCTTTGACAAGTGTGGTTGTCTCCCACACAGTGCTGGATGGGCAACCTGTCAGCTTGCCGGGTTTCTCAGATGCCCAGCCTGTCAGCACAGATTACCCAGAAGACCAGCTGAGCATGGATTTTACCTGCCTTGTCTTTCTAGGACTTTTTCACCTTGCTTCCTGGCCACACAAACAAGCACTTAAATATTGGCTTGTGTAAGCTTTCTGCAAAACTTTGTACAGTCTGCAATTGCTGGCACATTTAGCCAGCGTGCTGGCAACAAATCATAAAACCTAATAGTTACCCAAGAGAAGAACAGTCACCAAGGTGCTGGTGTTTTTTTAATCTGGCAGCTGTTCACAAAGATTTTGTTCTCGACTTACTAATAGGCTACATCCTCTTAGGTACCAGATAATCCTTAAAACAGGATAAAGAATCCAATAAAGCTTATTACGCTGGCCCATGTTCTATATAACAATAGCAAGTAAAAATAACATTTGAAAATGTTCATGATCTGTTTGTTTTGTTTGTTTGTTTTTACACGCTTTTAAACTATGGTATTGTGAGTATTTTTTTTTTTTTTTTCAAAACTATATGCAGGTTTATTGTTTTTTCCTTCTTTGCTGTCAACTGGCATGGCCTTTTTAACTGAAACTTTTAAGTGTACTAAAAAATCCATAGGGTTCTCTTGCCTTATTATTGGGTATATTTTCATATCAACTAACATTGCTGACTGTCAACAAGCTTCAACTACGGCCATCTGTGAGTCATAGCTTCGGGTTGTTAAAGACAGATGAGCACCATTTCAGATGAATGCAAGAAAATAAAAGCTGATGCTTGCAAAACAGAGCAAACTCTGATCTTTTCTAGTTAGATAACAACACCGATCCCTGTATATGATGCATAAATTGGTCCACTGGGTAAACTAAAAAATGATGCTGAGAGCAGACATCAGAGGATGTTGTCCTCTGCAATGATTCCCCTGCTCTCAGTGTCTGAATCTAAAATCCATTTCAAAACACGGCAGTAGGGATGTAGAAAGGCGATAACAACACCATCAGGTGGAAAGCGCAGTGTTGGCCTCTCTATTGTTTGCACAGAACATTTATTTCCTCCCAACAGCTAAAAAGAAAATGCCAAACCTGAGATCTCAACAATCTAACCCATTTAACACAATACAATGGCACTTTCTACTGTATATCTGCTAACCTGACAGAAGCTGAAACAACTCTCTCTGCCAAACAATCTGCACTTTGTGTTCATAAGCCCCCCAGTATTGTCCTTTGGCTGAATAGTTTTGATACATCAATGTATATATATATATATATATATATATATATATATACATTGATGTATAGATTTATCAATGACATTTTATTGCATATATTATAATTACATACATTATTTACAGACAGTGATGGCTACAGTATTTCGTAATTCAAGTGTGAATGAGGTGTGATCCAGTCATGGTCAACCTCCTCTCAATTGCCCACATATTGTTCCAGTGGGTTGAGAAAGGGCAGAGTCGAACATCTGACTTTATTAAATGCATGTGGGTTCATGGGGTTATTCAGTGACCTAAAGCAAAAAAAACAGGGACATCTGACTTATGAGGATGTGTATATTAAAATACCAGAATAGTCAGAGCGCATAGACTCAGTCAGAAAAACTAATAACTATATACCAGTACCACATGAAGCTCCACAGATTTTGGTGTGTGTTTATTATAGCATTTTTGATTAAACAACAACTATATTATTAATGAGAGAGTAAAAATAAAAATCCAGCTTCCAAACTGTGTCTTTACTTTGGATACACTTTGATAAACCTATAATAAAGATTTATAGCCAAATCACAACCAAAACAATGTTTTTCGTACTGTACACTGTAAAAAAAAATATTGCAATTATAATTGTAAAATGCTATAGAAAAAAAAACTGGTTAACCATACGTTCCTTTATTATATACAGTGAAAAACTGTAATGTAATAAACCTCACATTTCACGTATTTTTACAGTAATAAACTGTTAAATATTCAGTTTGTGGAAGTGAAAGAAGTGAAAGAACAAGCCATTGTATAATTTACAGTGAAAAACTACATTTTTTGGTACATATTTTTGAATCTGTGGAGATTGATATGCATGCATGCATGCATACATCCATACACACATATATATATATATATATATATATATATATATCTTTCTGGACTTGCTAATGACATACAATTCTTAATAAATGAGGAGTTCAGAGAAAATTCCGCTGCCATGAAAAGTAAATTGATTAAATGTTTTCATGAGGCCTTCGATTCATTCTCAACACATTTCTCCGTTTTTTCAGCTATTAATAACAATTAGCAGAGTTAACAGACGCGCTCCTCTATAACGAGGGTGGCTGTTTGCATTAATCTTGGGCTCTTGGCTCTGGCTCCTGCATGGATACGCCTCAGTGAGTCTAATGGAGGACAGCGCAGATGCCTGAATCTCCATGAGTCTGATAATTATGGTCAATTCGTCCTGCCTCTTTACTCTGTCTTAACCTTCAGCCTTGTCATTTGACTGTCTCGGTCATATCACCCGCACCTGCACAGCATGTAGGAGGGCGATGGAGAGGAAAGCACTTAAGCAGACTGTACCGATGTCCTTACTGTAGGAAACAGCACGCTTCCTTTCATTCATGCTGAAGTGGAGATATGTATTGATTGGATTTACTGTAACAGCTTTGTTCTGATGGATTAAATTTTTACTAAAGGATGGCATAAGGCGCCTACACTCTTAAAAATAAAGGTGCTTCAAAAGGTTCTTCAAGCGATGCCATAGAAGAACCATTTTTGGTTCCACAACGAACCATTCTGTCAAAGGTTCTTTAAAGAACCATCTCTTTTATACCTTTTTGTAATCTGAAGAACCTTCTTTCGCCACAAAGAACCTTTTGTGAAACAGAAAGGTTCTTCAGACGTTATAAGTTCTTTATGGAACCATTTAGACAAAAAGGTTCTTCTATGGCATCGTGAAGCACCTTTATTTTTAAGAGTGTATGTGTGTTGTGTTTTGGTTTGTGCTCTTCTATGAGTCTGCCAGTCTGATCTCTTGGCTGCCATACTCTTGGAATGCTCCTGCTCACACCTGTGCATGGATTATAAATGATTTTTGTGCCTTCTGTCATGCTATAAACAAGCATGTAAAAGCAAAATATGGCCCAGAGCAGACTAGAGGGGGTATATATATTCTCCAGCCTGTTTTAAATTAATGCTCTTCTGTCTGTTCATCAAAGAATCCTGCAAAAAATATATCACCTTTCCACAAAAATTTCTAAAAAGCACAACCATCTTCTACATTGATAATAATAATGTTTTTTGAGCACCAAATTAGCATTTTAGAATGTATTCTGAAGGATCATAAAGACTGTAATGACTGCTGAAAAATATAGCTTTGCCATATATTTGTAAAAATCGACACGTTTCAGAAAGGCGGGGCATAGAGGAGAAAAAATAATGTACATTATGTGGAAATGTCAATGTGGAAAAATCATTAGGATATTAAGTAAAGATCATGTTCCATGAAGATATTTTGTAAATTTCCTACCGTAAATATATCAAAACTCAATTTTTGTTCAGTAATATGCATTGCTAAGAATTTCTTTTCTAAGAACTTTTGCTGACGATTTTCTCAATATTTTGATTTTTTTTGCACTCTCAGATTCCAGATTTTCAAATAGTTGTATCTCAGCCAAATATTGTCCTATCCTAACAAACCATACATCAGTGGAAAGATTATTTATTCAATGGAAAGCTTTCAGATGATGTATAAATCTCAAAATGTAAAAAAATTACTCTTATGACTGGATTTGTGGTGGTATATATATATATATATATATATACACCAAAAAACAAAGACCATCATACAATTTTACATGTCATTCAGTGTAACAATGGTTTATGTACCAAAAATCTTATTATTAGATGTCATTAAAAGACTCTATTTAAGGATCATAGTGCAACCCTCAAATTTTTTTTTTTACATAAATATATCTTACGCTGAATGAATGGAACATTATTTCACCTATATTTTGACAGATTTTCAATTTTCAATTTAATTTGTTGTGGACACCAAAGTGGGACATATAGCCTACATATATATATAAAAAAGGACGTGGGAAACATGGGAAAATATTACTTTTAAAATACAAAATAAAATGCTAGAAATTAGCCTTGAAAATATACAAAATAAAAGCATTTTCACTTCTTACATTTTTGGACGTCACTGGGAATATGGCAGTGGGGATTTCTCTGGTTTTCAGTATTCATATGAGGTGGTATCCTGGACCCCCGTCCAAATAAATCTCTGTCAGCTTGCCCAGAACCAAGGGCTGAAGACTGGCCAGCAGAGGGGAACAGACAAGGCGCTGGCAAGCAAGCACAACCTCCTCATGCACTGATACACATTCAAATTCCCCATGCCTTTCTCTACTAGTACCTATTTAATATTCTAGAACATTTACCTATGCGTTTAGCCAACACTTTAATATTCTGCAGAAGAATAGAACATACATGTACATCACTCTATGTTTTGGTCAGTCCTATGTAAATGCACACTACCAGTATTATAATAAAACTGTACATTTGTACATTACCATTATCATTTTTTGCTTCAAAAGTAACATGAACACAATGAGCTCAAGGGAGGCAAAAGAGAGCTCAAATTTCACTATATTTGTTTTATTACAGCATGTTTTTTTGTACTGTCAATTATTTCTCATCCAAGTTTTATTGAAGAAGCACTGCCTCCCTTGCCTTTTCTCTTGAGTTAGACCTCTGTCCGCATGACCACACCGATTCAGGGATGTTGTACTCATAAACAAATCTAATAACAGATTGTCTGCTGCAGAGTGCCTAGAAGAGTTCCTGAAATAGCTGTAAGCATGTTAGTGGCTATTGGGGATCTGCAGTTGTCCCTCATGTCCACACGAAACCCAGCACAAAAAACTCATCTGAGCTTGAACAAACAACTCAGCCTTCAAAGCAGCGATAAGAGAGGGACTTTAATTCCCCTGGTCCAAACCATCATCTTATGGAGCTCTCTTTCTCCCTAGCATTTTCACTATACACTTTGCAGGTCTTGTATCATCCTGAAGGAGGTGTATTTTGCGATAATGACTAGTTGAGTGATTTCTGTTTAACAAGAAACTTGTAAGTTTCTCGTTAAAGACACAAATTAACTCCCATGTCAAGACACCTTTATTTATAAACCCAGCTTACAAAAATAAATGCTAAGAATGCTTTGCTAACATTCCCAGTGAGAAATTTCTAAATGTTCACTGAACGTTCAAAATGTCCAGTTTTTTTAATGTTTTAAAAACATATTTTTTTGTTTATGCAAACTTTAAGGGAACATGCCATTTAATCATTTTGCAAACATTAGGGCAATGTTACTTTTGAATATTCTCTAATTGTTTTAAACAAGTAGCAACATTTTTAAAAAATGCTTTAAAAACACTACCCAATAAAACATTTCAGAAAAATGCTAACATTTTTAGAACATTATTAACTTTGATCGAATATTCTGTTAATGTTACTAGAAGAACGTTTGTTCATTACTTTGCCAGAATTTTAGCCAGAGTTGTCAAAATGTTCTCTATTATAGCTGGGTAGAGCTTTATATAATACAAATTGTTTTAAAGTAGCTTCACAGCAACAAACAGGAAAATAACAGAATCAAAGAAGCAAACTTCAAATATAATACCAATTCTCCTCTGGCCTAAGCAAATGAACATGGTCTGATATATGATTCCAGGCTTCATCACAAGTTAAATTTGTGGATTGATTATTCAAAAATGTTGCATCCAGCTCCTTCTGCTTCAAGATTGGGGTCCATCATACTGGAAAGACTTAAAGAGCACGTATTAGGACTACAAACTTAACAGCTCTATACAGCTTAATATGAAAGTAATATGAAAGAAGTTTAGTCTTTAATGAACATTTTCTTGGCTGTCTATAAATTTAAATAATCCTGATCTCAGTTTTGCCTTCATACTTCAATCCATAAAGTAAGCATTCCTTATCTATCCTTAAGGACTAATTTTTCATACAGATGAAGTTGAGAACATGTTTATGTAGATAATGATGATGAGCCACCGACTGAATTCTGCCTCTCGCCTCTCTTACAGCTGGATTAAAAGCAACAGCAGACCAACACATTTGCACATTTACTCATTATTCATCAATTGGTTTGAAGGAAATGCAGCTTTCAGAAGGGGGGATCTTAGCTTTCACTGAGGTCGAATGAATGTCTTGAGCGATGCAGAATACATTTGGTGGCACCGGATTAGTAAAATGCGGAAAAAGATTAATTTAGAAACACTGAGGGACAAAAAAGCGAGGGTGTGAGAATGTGAGTTTCTCGCTGGCTCGACAAGCCAGTTTTTGGCAGGAAAAAAAAATGTTTCCTTTTTTTCCATTGATGTGTATTATTGGCACCATTGCAATCCATCCAAATACTAATATCTAAGCCATGTATTGAGATACGAAAAGGGCTGGTTAGAAAATGCTCTTTAATTATGATGAGTACAGACTCATCAGACTCATGAGTAAGACTTATTGATGGGAGAATGTGGTGTGTCTCGCGATTAATAAATAGAAATAGAAAAAAATTATGATTAACAAAAATCTTCTTAAACTTCTTTTTTTATTTCAATTTTTTACATAAAAAAATCAAATGTAAAAAAAAAATAGAAATAAAAAAAGAAGATTAAGAAGATTTTTTTTAATCATTAATTTTTCGATTAAGAAGATTTTTTTTATCATGAATTTTTCTCTTTAAGGTCCACAGTACTTTCACAACTAAAGCTAAACATTTGAGACTGAACTTCTAAAATCTGAGGGAAATAGTATCTTGGCCCCAAGTCTTAAAATTACACATCACACAAAGCCTGCCATGACATGCACCTGCCACAAACAAACAAACAAACACATCCCCTTCAAATAAACAAGGTGACACAATGACTCAAAGTCATTCAAAATAGTGGCCTGGATCAATACTGCAGCTCCATTGTTGCAAGCTTTTGTCCTTGCACCATCCACTCTCCCACACAGTCACAGCCCGCTGTTCGTCTGATTCATTTCAAATGTCTCCCACTTCACACTATGCTCAAAATGGAAGCCGATGGAAAAACAAACAAACTGATTTTTTGGCTTCAGTGTTACACACAAAGTTATCAATAAGGGAGTGATTAAATAAAGAAATTAAGTCACAAAAGCTGAATAATTCAAGTGCACCAGCCTCAGTGATGTCAGCCATGCAGCTTCAAAGGCTTGAAAGAGTGCAGGATCATGTGGGGGAGTTTCTTTAGAAAGACTTTTCGGCAAGCCAGCCTTTCAACTCTCTTTTGTGCCCCACTATTTTTCAGCTTTCCAAATGGGAAAAAAGAACTCCTTTGAAATGCTTTTAATAAATTACTCTGCCGTGCAGCAGGCTGTTAATGACCCGTTGAAGACCCAAACTGAAACACAGCTCTGCTAAACTCCAACGCACAGAGCCGGTCATTTTTAATGACCAATGTGTGTTACAATGGCAGTTTTTCAGTATTCCACAGGGGGATTCAGGAATGCTAAGGCACAGTGGGAGGTGTCAAATTGCCTCTCTTAATTTGCCATTTGCAGCCGGTGAAATTGAGATCTATATCTCCGTAGTGATGGTATTGATCCACGGGACGTGACATGTCACATCCCATCACCCCTACAGGACACAAAGTCCTCTGCTGATTAATGACACCCATACAGCACAGTGAGCCATGCAATTACTGGGGCCTCAATTGGGATTTAATGGACATTTATAAACCATTTTAACAACACCAGTTACAAGTCTTTTTTTTAAGAATTTGGTCAATTCATATGATTAAAAACAACTATAGATTAAGCATTTTGAATATGACTGATTTTATCACTGGAGGTCACCATATGACTGCTCATTATAGTAGGCGTTCCTGTTTATTATTATTGTGATTGGTGGGCTAAACAACTGGCCATACCATTATGAAAATCAATACATAATGCATTATATCATAAATGACTATCAGACTCACTTAGAATGGCGAATTTTGGCAGTTTTTGACATTTTTCTGTGCATTACTAACTATAGAACTCTAACTATAGAGTTATTTTAGTACTACACTATTATACTATATACTATTATAGCATTTATTTTGAATTAGCTTTTATTTTTATTTTTTAAGTCTATTAATTTGATTGTTTTTGTTATTTGTAATTAAAGAATTTTACGTTTTTCACCCAATATTTATATTTTATTTTATTTTATTTTATTTTATTTTATTTTATTTTATTTTATTTTATTTTATTTTATTTTATTTTATTTTATTTTATTTTATTTTATTTTATTTTATTTTATTTTATTTTATTTTATTTTATTTTATTTTATTTTATTTTATTTTATTTTATTTTATTTTATTTTATTTTATTTTAGCATTATTTTAATTAAAGAAAATGACAATAACAACACTGCATTAAACCTAATTCCAAACCAGATGGATTCTTGGATTGGATTTTAAGCCAATACCTTTTTTGTAATCTTCATTTCTTCTTCAATTTGAACCAAATCATCAATTAATCCGCCTTTTAAACTCAATATCTAATATTTTCCCCTCCATTTCATCCAAGCACCAGGCTGAGCATCTGCCGTTCAATCCTATATTGAAGCTTACATACTTATTCAAATATTCTATTCTAATGACGGTTCCCTACTGCTCTGTTCCCATCGCCAAACAAAAAGCACTCATTCTGCCAAACAGTACAAGAATACTTTGTGGATCCCTGGTATTTATATATGGCTTTTAAAAACTTGCACCATGTCAGAGACAGTAGTCAACCTCATTACCAGATAAACACACACATTTATACACACAAGGGGGTGGTATCATGCCGGGGAAATGACCTTATTACTGCCTTAAAGCCTTAACCCAGGCTGCTTCTAAATATTCATGTACTCGCCAGGGAATAGGGCAACAGCTCCCAACGTGACATGTTGATGAATGCAGGCACACTGAAAGGGCCATGGAGAACTTACTGTATGTCTGGGGCACAAAGATTTCACTTTACTGTATAAATAATATGCTATTGATGCATTTTGAGCTGCATGTCTATAATGGACCAGAGTGTAATATTGCCTTGGGAAAGAATTAATGTGCTTGCCAACTGACACAATCCTCTGGTCAGGGTGAGAATTCGATTACTGAGGATCTCAAATTAATCTTGTCTTCAAACAATGCAGTATATTCAAAACTTTTTTCAGAGGCATTATGTCAGTAATGACTTTGGCTAAGGAAAAAATGACCTTTTTATTTATTTATTTGCCAATATTATTCATCACATTGAATAGGCTTTAGTTAAAGCATCTTGCAGTCAAGCTCAAGTATAAGAATTCCAGTAAAGCTCATTGTTACCATACATTTTTGCTGTGGGTTTTTATATCAAATAATATTGCTGATTATTGACTGATCTTAACTGTCACTTTAAGAGCTATGAGCTCTTGTCAGGTTATCATATATTCTTGCGGCTTTTATGTTAGCATTCTCTAAACAAGAAATAAAATCATAATGAGCTGACTCTCTGGGCCTCATTTCAAAAATGCAACATGTATCATTTGTTGTTTGCACATTATTTATTAAATACTGCAAAACATAATTGTGAAAGAAAGCAAAAGAAAAAGCTGTTTCGAAACCTAGATGAAAATTAAGGTCTCAGAACATGAGCAGAATGTAGGTGACAATGAGAAAGCAATATTCATATAGTGAATCCTCACATACTGTGCTCAAGATGCTTTCAGCAACAAACCATTTTAATTAGTGCTGGATGTGGCATCTGCAGTCTCATACTGATCTCCTCAGGCTGTGCATGAAGATCAATCTAAGCGCTCCTCATGCCTGCTGCTTCTAGCCACACAACAACAAATAAAACCCTACTCTACTCTAGCAGTAGTCATCAAAGATAGAGACATAAAGATGCCTCTCTCAATAAAACACATATACAAAAATTGTAAGATCTGCAGCTTTAGCTTTTGCATGTAAATCACAGTGCATGCTGTTCCACTTAAATTAAGATTATTTTAAAGATTTATTGAGAAATTTTGCTTTTTGTTTCTTTCTCACAATCAACTTTTATCTTCAAATACAACTTTTTGCGTAAAGTTTATATGTTTCATAAAACATATTTACTGTTTATCATGTAAAGAAACAATAAAAATCATGGTTGCCAACCAGCACTGGGATTGGATAGCTCAACAATGGTAAAACATACACAAACTGTAACATAAACCCCAATTCTGGAGCTTTAACTAACCAAACTTGTTTCACCTAATTCTACGCGTATTAGATCTCAACAAGCCACAAAGCTTGCTGGGTAACTGGCAACATCACAGTCTTACAATTAAAGGTTCCAAAAAGGGTTTTTCACAGCGATTCAATGGAAGAACCATTTTGGATTCCCCAAAGAACCTTTCAATGAACAGTTCTTAAAAGAACGTTATTTTTCTTACAGTGAAAAACATTTTTTCACAGTAAAGAATCTTTTGTGCAATGGAAAGGTTCCATGGATGGTAAGGTTCTACATGGAACCATAGATTCCAATAAAGAACCTTTCAGTTCTTAACTTTTAGAGTGTACAGTACAAAGTAAGGCCTGAAGCCCTGTACCTTCAGGAGGTTAAACTAAATAATATAGGACCCATTTTATTTTCTATTCATTTTATGCAAATTTTTGCAACCCTGCAAAGAATTTTATATGTCTAAAACCCAAATTTGTGTGATTTTGTTGCTCTTGCATCTTCCTGTCTATATTATGTCATTATTGTATGATTATTGGATACAGTCAATACAGTTGAGATCTCTGAAGTAGAAGAGACCCAAATGTGCCTTTTTTCACAAAATGTGAGTGCTGCTGTTTCAATGTGAGTGCACTGATTCTCTAATACTTCAGTGATCGGATGTTTCTACAGTGGACTAGTGCTTTTTTTGACTTCTCTATTGCAGTGGATTTTCGCAAACAATACACGATATGTCTGAGTGTAGGTTTTCCCGCAGATATAAAGCCAGCTTATTGAGGGAACAAATAGATGGCCTTCTTGTTGCAGGACTTGAATGAGCAACCTCTAATCCAATTTAGTCATTAATAACACAAGCTTTTATAATTTCCACATTTTAATTATACTTAGTGCTGCGCTTTAGGCAATTATCACTGGTATGCAGAAATGATCATTTTCTTTGCTTCTTTTGTTTATCGTCGATGTCTTGCATCCCAATACGCACAACCACTAGTGCCTGTCAGGAAGCGAGCTGCAAATAGTTTCCCCTCAAGCATGACACGCATCCATCTGACATCCAATTTTGAGTGTATAAAAAGTGTTTGATTTTTGGATCATATGCGTTGTTTGGTGTTTATACCATCCCCCCACCATACACCCTTCAGAGCTCTGCCCCAATTTCCAGACTAGCTTTAAATAAGACAGATGCAGTGACATTGCAGTGGCTGCTGATTGAGAGGGATGGGCCAATAAATATATATCATGTTCTGAGGGTATGTTATGCGCTTATGTGTTTGGACAAAGGGATACAATTTGATGTGAGCAGTCAAGTGTATTCAATGCACAGGATATATTTTTGTTGTAATGACTGGGCCTAGTGAAGCAGAAAGCCAATGTTCTCCCAGGGCAGATAACAGAGCATTCAAATAACCCAGAGTACATGTATAGGTGCATCATGAGGCTAGACTTTGAGGAACATCTATTTAAAGGGATACAAGTCTGTAATGATGGTATTTGAGGATCAGTTATCTGTTTACAATTTGTCTATAAAAAAAAAAACTGAGACAAGGTTAAAAAGATTTTAGCATTTAGATTAGTTGTAGTATAGTAGTAGTATTTGCAAAATACAATTGTTTAGAAATTTGAATAACAATGAATGTTATTGTTGTTTCTTTTGCTAATAATAATAATAACAAAAATATTAATAGGAATTAAAATTTCTAAACACATTTGTTTTATTTTGCAAATAATAATAATAATATGTATTATTAGTATTGCCATTAATAATAATAATAATAATAATAGCAACAAAAACAACAATGCTTTTTCCAAATGTACACTGAACAAAATTATAAACGCAACACTTTTGTTTTTGCCCCCATTTTTCATGAGCTGAACTCAAAGATCTAAGACTTTTTCTATGTACACAAAATGCCTATTTCTCCTAAATATTGTTCACAAATCTGTCTAAATCTGTGTTGGTGAGCACTTCTCCTTTGCCGAGATAATCCATCCACCTCACAGGTGTGGCATATCAAGATGCTGATTAGACAGCATGATTATTGCACAGGTGTGCCTTAGGCTGGCCACAATAAAAGGCCACTCTAAAATGTACAGTTTTATCACACAGCACAATGCCACAGATGTCGCAAGTTTTGAGGGAGCGTGCAATTGGCATGCTGACTGCAGGAATGTCCACCAGAGCTGTTGCCCATGAATTGAATGTTCATTTCTCTACCATAAGCAGTCTCCAAAGGCGTTTCAGAGAATTTGGCAGTACATCCAACCGGCCTCACAACCGCAGACCACGTGTAACCACACCAGCCCAGGACCTACACATCCAGCATCTTACACCTGTGCAATAATCATGCTGTCTAATCAGCATCTTGATATGCCACACCTGTGAGGTGGATGGATTATCTCGGCAAAGGAGAAGTGCTCACTAACACAGATTTAGACAGATTTGTGAACAATATTTGAGAGAAATAGGCCTTTTGTGTAATAGAAAAAGTCTTAGATCTTTGAGTTCAGCTCATGAAAAATGGGGGCAAAAACAAAAGTGTTGTGTTTATAATTTTGTTCAGTGTATTTAATTATTATTTGTTTAATTGTTATTATTATTATTATATAATCTCATTTATATAACTATTTTTATAATTATTTCTTTATTAAATAATTTAATAGATAATAATTATTATAAAAATATAGTAATTGTTAAAATAGGAATAAGAATAACTGATTTAAAAAAGCATCCATTGTATTTATTCCATTTTTCGTTTGGCATGATTCCGATTTGTTGTGTGATTCCTTCTCTGTGCCAGATGGAATGGTCCAGTCAGATCATCTTAGTTATTTGACCCACAGCAAAATCAACCTGATCGCATCTATGAATTGGTTGGTGAGCAGGAAGCGGGTGCAATGACTCCAGCTGTTTCCCTGATGGATTGGAAACCATCATCTATTGATTCATCACTCTGTTCTCAGGTGTCATTGATCACTGGCGAAATGTTCAAGTGAGTTTTCTCTGCACTCCCATTCACATTGATTGTGTAGGAGGTTTGCTGTTGTTTAATAGGGATCTCATGGGAAAAGAGGATAACATTGGACAAGGGCTTATGTGATTCCAGTTCTACTTACTGTCCATCCAGTTAGCAAAACGTCTATTGAACTTCTGAGGGATAAATAAAGTGTTTTCTGTGATGTGCTCACCTCTCACACAATGACACGAGCTTTATTCCTTTAAAGACCCCTTGCATTCAGTGCCACAATTGAGAAACTAAAAGAGAACATTCGGAAGGACAAAATCAGTCCAAAAAGCATTCATGTACGTATAAAAACAACAACTGGAAATAATATACAATATGGGTACTTTTCACATAATGTTATTACATTACCCTCTTTATCACAATCTGTTGTTGAAACAAAAACGGCAAGTTATTGCAGAGTAACACTTTATAACAAACAATAATAAAAGATCGGATGGGAGAATTTTGAACACATACATCACAAAATTGATTTTTTTTTTCAGAATTATGTAGCTATTGGTATTGAACTTTGTTAAAAGATTATGAAATGCCATATTAGACAAATTTATGCATTTGCTGATATTTTTGATATATTTACTTAATGATACGGACAAAAAAAACCTTACTAAATCAAAAGTATTTTGACAAATTTTGCTACGTCATCATGTTCCCCTATATAGACAATATAAAAATTAAAAAATCAAACACATTTGAACATTTCTTTTTATACCTAATGATGTGGCCCCATCAAAATTTAGGTTCAGTAAAATACGAAACAAGAATACTTTATTAAGCAAGGATGCATTAAACTAATCAAAAGTAAAGATTTTTATAATGTTGATTTCTATTCAACAAAGAATCCTGAAAATAAACTAACAACGTTTCCACAAAAAATATTAAGCAGCACAACTGTTCAACATTAATAATAAGAAGAAATCAGAATATTAGATTGATTTTAAAACATTAACAGAAAAACTAATAATATTTTATAATATTTCTGTTTTTACTGTATTTTTGATCAAATAAATGGAGCTTTGCTGAAGAAAAAGGGGTTTTTGAGTAGTGTATAAAATGAGACTAGGAAAGATTACATTTTCTTTAAGTGGGGCTTTAAATCCCATTGTATTCTACTGCGATTTCCACCACACTACAAATCTCGCATAGCATTTGGGACGGACAGTAAGTGTATTATTATTCACCCCATGTCTATATCTAGCATATCTAAAACCTCTCTGTCTCATCTGGTTACACTAATAGTCCTCCACAGCATTTCACAATGCACTTCACAACACTCAGCCTCTCTTTTCCCAGTCAGCTACACCGACTCTTTGAAAAGTTCTGCGATACAGATCCCAGTTAAATGAAAAGTTTGATCACAGCCATCATGTCATTATCCGTGGGATCGAGAGTGGCAGAAGGCCGGGTATGGCAGCTTTAAAGTCAGATGGCAAGCCACTCTTCATACAATTTCCTCCACGAGTCCCCAGAGGCGGAGCAGTGGTAATGGAGAGCAGGAGCAGACTGTCATTATCTCCCCCTGTGACGCTCCATTTCATTGTGGAGCAACAGCACATTAGTAGACTGACTAACTACGTGTGGAATAGGGGCAGTGTGGAGCTTGGTCGAGGATAAAGGACAAACATATGCTGCGGGCATCATTTCGGTGGTGCTAATCAGCTTTTAATGGACTCACAAAGCATTAAGACTCCCTATATCGTTTTACAAAGAGTCAAGTTGTTATTCATTGCTTTGTATTGTTCGCTCCTGAAATGGCTGTATGTAGTGTTAAAGGGGTCATATGATAAGATGAAGCTCGCGATTATGGTAAGGGGCGTTACATTTCCGACGAGTGCTTGCGGTGTTCGGCCAATCACAATGCACTGGGTCAGCTGGCCAATCAGAGCAGACTGCGGAAGGTGGGACTTTGTAGAAAACGAAGCATTTGAGAGAGGCGGGGCATAGAGGACCTACAATAATGTACAGTATTTGAAAAATAATGTGTTTTTGAACATTAAAGCATGTCAACATATTCTGTTACACCAAATACACAAAATAATGATCTTTAAAAAAGCATCATATGACCCCTTTAATAAATCTTGCATAAGTATAAGGTTGGCTGTAATGAAATGTTTAACTCGTAACCTAACTCGTAAACTATTAAACAAAGGGCAACTGAATTACAGCACGTAAACAAATGCATTCATGTTATGCAACAGAACGCATGCTGCATGTCAAATAGTTTTAACTCTTTAAGAATTTGACATTTTTTTTTAAAGGAATAGTTCACTCAAATTAAAGTTTTCTTACATTTACTCACCCTCATGCCATCCAAGTTGTAGATGAGTTTATTTCTTCATCAGAACAAATTTGGAGACATGTAGCATTGCATTACATGCTCACTGATGGATCCACTGCAGTGAATGGGTGCCGTCAGAATAAGAGTCCAAACAGCTGATAAAAACTTCACAATAATCCACAAGTAATCCACACAACCCCTGTCCATCATTTATCATCTTGTGAAGCGGAAAGTTGTGTGATTGAATTAAACAAATTCATCATTAAGACGTTTTTAACTTCAAATTGTTGCTTCCAGCTAAAACACAAGTCCTCTATCCATAATATTGCTCTCTCCAGTGAAAAAGTTGTCTTGTCTGAATCAGGAGATGAAATATGCACAAATCAATTATGGCTTACAAGTGAAAACAGCTCTAAAAACATATGTCGGTAGATTGTGATGTGAGAGGACAGCAGAGGATGGATTGATGGAAGTGTTATTATAAATTTTGTCCAAAAGCAACAGTTTGAAGCTAAAACACCTTAATGATGGATTTGTTTCTTACAAACATGCAGCTTTTCACTTCACAAGACATTAATCGATAGACTGAAGTCTTGTGGATTACATGTGGATTATTGTGATGTTTTTATCAGCTGTTTGGACTCTCATTCTGACGGCACCCATTCACTGCAGAGGATCCATTGATGAGCAAGTAATGTTTCAATGAAGAAACATACTCATCTTCATATTTGGATGGCCTGAGGGTAAGTAAATTTTTCAGCACATTTTAATGTGGGGGTAAACTATTCCTTTAAAAACTGTGTTTAATCCTTTCAAAATATATCAGTCTGATAGAAGTAGCATGAGGTTATATTTTGTTGCAGCTGCTGTTTAGTATGTGCTCTCTATGTCAAGCATCAGTGGGTGTTAGATTAGACTTGCGGCTGTGTTCATGTGCATGTCCTGTAGGCAGGACTGACTTATGGTCAACAGCAGGACAGTATCTGCGATGGTGACAGCTAAGGTTAATAAACAAGGCACAGATCTTTGCTCCAGGGTAGTGAACGAGTAAAAACCCTTGTCCTTTGCATGGCCAGCAACCAAAAGAAATACTTAAATGCTGCCTGATATCTAAAGAATGGGTCTTCAACCTTGATACAGAGATGAAGAAAGAACTCCCTGCCATATACTGTATAAAATTGAGTGTTTCCTTCAAAACACAACAGTGTCATAGCCTACATTTCATTGCTTTGCTTTAGAAAATCAGAAATAGAAAGTAGGCTGTTTCTGTGTAATTGTTATACCTGGATGGCGGAGCAAAGAGCTGCTGGCCTTTTATCCGCTAGTTCTTTTAGAAGTGAAGCCCCAGCTAGGAATTGTCTGCAGGGGGTGTCCATGTGCTTTATTATGCCCTGTAATGGCTGAAACCCCACCTGTTTCCTCAATGCACGCTCTGGGGGGAGCTCCCTTTTCAAAAACTTCAGTTCCAACTTACTGCTTTGCAACAACAAGTATTAATTGAAAAGATGATGTAATGCTTTGAAACACAGAGACAGATTGTTTGAAGAATAAACTAGGCAGTGTTGGGAAGATTACTTTGGAAATGTAATAGGTTACAGATTACAAGTTACCCTACTTAAAATGTAATAAGTAGTGTAACTTTTCAATTACTTTATTAAAGTAATGTAACTGATTACATTTGATTACTTTTTGATTACTTTTCAACATTTCTACTGTTTTCAACTGTTAATAATTTTCAAACATGTAAACCAGGCAGGGTTAAACTTACAATATGTGCTCAACACTGATAACTGTCAGACTTTCGAAATAATTCCGTTACATGTAACTAGTTACTCCCCAACACTGAAACTAGGTCACAAAACTTTTACAATATGTCTTGTTTTTAAGAATTAGGCCTAAATGTTTTGCAGCACTTTTTTCCTAGAATTCTAAATCACTGTATGCCTGTTAACTTGTAGAGGAGACTGGGGCTAGTTGTCACTTTCTTTTTCTTTTTTTCTTTTACCAGGATTCTCATGGTAAGTTTACTCTCGAAAGTCAGTATAACCAGTATTATTTTTGCAACATTTAAAAAACTATTATAGTTTTTTTAATAATAGTTTAAGTTAGTTTTTATTTGTATATTTTTTATTTTCCTTGTCGCCGGCAATAGCCTTGTGGGCAGAGCGAGCCGACATATGGCGCAATTGCGCTTCGGGTATCCTGAGTTCGAATCCTGCCTTGTGGAGTACCTTGAGAGGCAAAAAGTGACACCAAGGGATCCTGATATGTGACGATTCAGGAGTGAGAATGTGTTTAAAAAAACAATCATTTATAATATAGGATTTCCACAAAAAAAACAAAAACAAACAAACAAAAAACTGGTACTGAGATACAGTACATGTGACAACAAGCCCAACTAGTCACATTTCATTCTAAGAGAGACAAATATGATCAAAGACATTTATTAATTTAATGCACCTCTGCTCTAGCTAGTGAAAAGTAAAATCTTGAATCTGAGGTTGAAGCTGTTATTCCTATGGTCTTTTAAAACCAGAGCACTGGACTTCATTTAAAAAGGTCACATGATGTTGTTACGTCCCTAAAACAAAATGCACAACAAATCAAGTGCAAATGTATTCAGTTATATCTCTTCCATCATAACACATTCATTTGATTTTACGATAGCCTTATCAATTGTCTTACCTTTATTATAGTCTTACGAATAAGGTAACTCCTGTTATAAATTTTCAACTGACATGACTTGTGTTTTTAAAGGTTTGACATTTGGTTTGTGTATGAATAAAAAAACATGCAGAACTGCCAGTGGATATGATGGCAAGGGTTAATGTTAAGCCTCATGTGTATAAAGTGTATCTGTAGGAGCATGAAAACTCTGTGAAACAGAGCAAAATAAATTCAAGGCTCTCTCATGCGTATAGTGCGTCACACATGACTAAAAACAGCACACAATTAAAGTTCTGGGTAATTCACATTGATCCATGAATTATGTTATCTGACAGCCACAGATAATACAACGCAAGTAGTGCAATGAATTGTTAATCATAAATCATCATTAATTATTATTGAAGTACATATACTTGATTTATTTTTCTTTATCTATTTCAATGTAGGAGGGACAATGAAACATTTTGCTGAAAATATCAAATGTCACAATGTTACTTTCTTTCTAAATAAAGCATTTGGGAAACTTGTCTATTTCTGCAAAGTGTTTGTTGACACTAACGATGCAGAAATTACACACTTCACCTTTAAAGATCATTATGTTCTTAGTGAGAATACAATGAGGATGTTTCTTACAGGAAAGTAAAACAACTGACAGAATGAGTATAGAAAGATAATCCCTTCAATTTCCTGAATTTTGATGATAAAATAATTTTCACTCAATCCCTCCAGGAAGCATTTAATCCCAGAGCAAACTCCCTGGCCAAAAAAGCAGAGTGCATGGCTTGCATGATCTCAAGCACCTGGAATCACAGCAGCCTGCTGATGTGGAAAGATTTAGAGATGCCTGCTCAGGCTTCCATTAAAAATAAAGCTCAAGTCTTTCAAACACAGATACAGAATTTATTTTAACCCAAATTTTCATTTTCTTTTGTTGGTGGCTCAGATAAATATTTGATCAACTTAGCATGACAAAAAAAAAACTGCACTCAGAACCTAATAAAGTGGGTTCATTTGGAGTCCATTGTGGTGGTGGTACATGTTTATGTTTCATGATCCCTTTTCTCTAAAATTTGCAATTAAAATCTTCAACACAAATAAAGATACATTAATGCTGGAGTGAATAAGACAAAAGACAGATGAACAAAGCATGCAATTTTTCTATCTAAAAAAAATATTACAGACTTATGTTCAACATTGTTACTTACCAAATAAATAACTACATGGACATAAAATAATAATTTAAGTTTATTTGATCATTTTACCTGTATAATATCTTCCACAACAATGAGCCTACACTGTAAAAAATGACCGTGAATTTAATGGTAAAAGACTGAAAATGCTACAGTAAAAACCTGTTAAATGGTTAATGGTAATGTTGAAATAACTGTTTCTTCTTAGTTTTTTCTTATCAGTTTTGTATATTAGGGTTGTGTGTTACACCTAATGTTGTTAAATGAATGTTTATGGCATTATTTCAGTTTCATGTGTATCACCATGATGGTGTTTAGTGCTTGTGTGAATGACACTGTGCACCTTCTATATATGTTATTATTTAAAAGCTGCTTGTGATGGGCTTTGGTTCATCATGTGACTTTCTCATCACCACCTGCATTTGGTGGTTATCAGTGTATTACAAAGGTACAAAACAGATTTCAGTACTTCAATAGGTTGGTATATTAACATTATATCAGTTAATGAAATTACGGTATTTAACTGTAAATTTAAGTTAAAACCATAAAACCTAAAACGTTGCTACCATATTTTTTACGGTAAAATTCCGGCAACCACAGCTGCCGTTTTTTTACCGTAAATTTTAATTTCAAATTTAAAGACTCCAAAATATCAATGATCAAAGATTTGTTTGGAAACTTTTTGTACACAATCTACTGCATGCCTTCTGTCATCTGGTTGATAGTTTACACTTTTCTAGCAAGTAAAAGGCCTTTTAGGATAATAAAACATCCCCATTCAGGTCATGGTACAAAAATCTAATGATTTGTATAAAGCAAATGTAAGAATGCTAGTGCTGTCAAACGATTAATCGCGATTAATCGCATCCAAAATAAAAGTTTTTGTTTATGTAACGTGTGCATACTGTGTATATTTATTATGTATATATAAATACACACACATGCATGCATATATTTAAGAGAAATGTGTTATTATGTTTATATATTAAATATATTTATATATAATATAAATTATATTAATATAAATATATACATGTAAATACAGGTAAATATTTTCAAAATATATACTGTATATGCATGTGTGTATTTATATATACATAATAAATATACACAGTACACACATATATATTATGCAAACAAAAACTTTTATTTTGGATCACGATTAATCGTTTGACAGCACTAAAGAATACATTTTATATTGTTAGTAAAAATTCAAGATGAACACTTACATGACTGAAGCAACTTGATTAATCATATATCATCATATCAGAAAAATCATGTTAAAATGTGAAAATCAGATATAATACATCAGGCTTTTGAGGAAAAAAACATCATTGTATTGCATTGCATTACAATCAAAAAACTCCCAGAATAGAAAACTTAAAACTAATATTTTAAATATCATCTTACTAAGACATTATTAGGAGATATAGAGTGGCACGATATTTATATGCATTTTATGTAAGCAGTCTGCAGTACTGTTATAAAATATCATTGATTCACATTACAGATTCTCCTATATCATATGTGCCATAAAAGTCTGATGTAATGATACTCAAGAAAAAACACATATGAAAACTTTTTTATACATTTGATCTAAATGATCAATAAACTGTTTCTTTAAAAAAATATAGATTTTTCAGACTATTATTACACGTCAGGCTTTACAGTGCTAGAAAGGACGAACACTGCAACAACATTACGATAATATTAACAGACTACTGAAGTCCTCTGAGGTCATTTTCAATCAATCATTTCAAACTGAGGTGCAAGATGGCAATATACTTTGATTAATCAGCATTTCATGCAATTAATGTGATCAATATTTGAATAGACTGACTGCCCTAGTTTGTACTTTTGTGGTAATAAAAGTAAAATCTTTAACAAACATGGGTTAATGAACCCCCTCAAACAACCCCGTATTGCGCATGCTGAGCCAGGCCATTTAGCTGATAGTCCAGATTCTGTCAAAAGGGATTTACGATGGGATTAGGATACTGCACACAGTTTTTAGTTATCACCAGTATGGTCCCAATGTGACTTTACCTCCTCACTAATTAGCTTCCAGTGAGTTATGATAATAGGTAGCTAATTAACCAACGTAATGAAGCTCTTCCTAGACCTTGGTGAGTTTATAGCACTTGCACAGATGCAACACTTCCCTTTTTAACTACAGCGGTACATTTAAGCAGCCTGATAACCACTGGGATTTTACAGAGATCCACTTCAAAGAGTTGATGACCTTTCTCAGATGATCTGTACAGCGTTAGTGTCTCTGCGATGCTGTTTAGTACTGAAGTTGCACATGCAACAATGATCTGAGCAGTTCAGTCCAATGTATTTGTAAGTTTAATATACTTTTCTAAATGTGTAATGTTTACTTATTATTAGTTCCAGCAAAACATACAAAGCTACTGTATGTGGCATTCATTAGTTATGAGGTCAGAGGGTCTAATCTTAATTTATTCAAGAAGTCTATTTTTTGCTATAACACCACTATCTGCATATTGTGTAATGGGATCATTTGTTTTTATAATAAAAGAGGTCAAGTTAGTTCATCTTGCTGAGGGAATTAAGAGAATGTAAATGGGGTTATTTCAGCTTCCTTAAAGTTAATTAAAATCTAACAGACTTCATCAGTTTGATTTTGGATTGGTTTAAAACTAAAATATTATATTATATTATATTATATTATATTATTGTAATATAAGTAAACTACAAAATAAAAAACAATATATTAAAAATAGAATATATTTAATTTTATAATAAATGTATCATTTTCAGAGATGCTTTTTATTTATTTATTTTTCTGTTCATAGTCCATCTGTATGTACTGTTAATTATGATAAATCAGCCATGGCATATAGAGAGACAACAACAGTCATTAATATTCATTGCTGGTGTTCAATAACACAGATCCTGAGAAATGTTCTTAAGTAATGTTACTCTATAAGCACTCCGCTACCTTTGCCCGACTAACTACTGTAGTGGAGATCGGTACATTTGGGAAAGTGCACCATTACCCCGTAATGAGAGGAGCTGTCATAAAAAATTACATCTAAATTTTATTACAACCTACAATACGCTCTCTGCCTCTTGTCAGAGCATGCTTTGAACTCCCATGAATCGGAATAATGCACGCCCACTTTTATGATTCATATCATTTATCTTAGAGGAGCCGTCTCGGAAGATACAGGCAGTTATGGAACTAATTCAGGACTTGAAGGATGAGGGAATTTTCTGGGACTGAACTCTAGTAGAAAGGGTGAGTAAGAGAAGAGGTGTTGAAGGATTAATAAGGCTTTGGTGCACTCTGTGAGAATGAGGTTCTGTGGCCCAGTTGGAGAGTAATGTTATGTGCCCGTGCTGGTCAAGGATTACAGACTGCTCCTCTGGTGCAATCTCCTCCACCCCGTCCACAGTGACTTATTAATGTCCCAACAACACCAAAACACTTCCACTAAGTTCCTGTGCACTACCCCCTCCAAACAATATGGGACTGTGACCTGCGTATTTTCACCAGCTCTGAGTTTTTTTCTCTCACAGTAAGCGGCTGTTTTTGATAAAGACTGCCAGTTCAACTATTTGTGCACACAATTCAGTCTTACTGACATACCTAGGGGATTTGAGTCTGCGTTTCCTTGTAAATAACATCTGAAGTCTACAATCTGGACACGCAGCAGGAGGCAGTGTGACTGAGAATTTGAAAGGTCTTTCTGACACTGTGAAAATGTGCAAATCAGATTCTCAAATGCTGTCATGCTTTCAGAAGTCGCACTGAGCTTCAACTCACAACTAAGTTCAAATGTGAAAGCAATATTACACAGGAAAGACTGATTTTGTGCTGAATATTGTTTGACTGTAGGCATGAGGCCTGAAATAAAACAGTTTAATAAAAAAAGACAAATTGTCATCAAATAATATGCAAAGTAGTTGAATTAAATATAAATATGACAAGAGATCTTGAAGGAATAGTTCACCCAAAAATGAAAAGTTGCTGAAAATTCATTCTGGTCAAACAAATACCATCATCACTTGCTCACCAATGGATCCTCTGCAGTGAATGGGTGCCATCAGAATGAGAGTCCAAACAGTTGATAAAAACATCACCGTAATCCACAAGTAATCCACACGATTCCAGTCCATTAATGTCTTTTGAAGCAAAAAGCAGTGTGTTTGTTTAAATTAATCTTTAAACCAGTTTAACTTTAAACCATCATCTCCGGCCAAAATAAAAGTCCATAATCCTTAATAATGCTTACTCCAGTCCCCAGTCCATCCCCCTTACTTCAAAATCCACTGACATTTTTGTTCAGAACTGTTTTGGACTGTTTTCACTTGTAAACGCTGCTTGATCTGTGCATATTTCACTCCTCATTCAGATGAGAAGACTTTTTCACTGGAAAAATAAATTTTATGGATAGAAGACTCCAGTGGTTCGGAGTTAAAACATCGTAATGATATATTTTTCTTACAAACACTCAGCTTTTCACTTTACAAGATGTTAACTGATGGACTGAAGTCGTGTGGATTACTTGTGGATTGTTGTGATGTTTTTATCAGATGTTGGAACTCTTATTCTGACGGCACCCATTCACTGCAGAGGATCCATTGGTGAGCATGTGATGTAATGCTATACATTTCTCCAAATCTGTTCTGATGAACAAACAAATTCATCCACTTCTTAGATGGACTAAGGGTGAGTACATTTTCAGCAAATTTTCATTTTTGGGCAACTACTATTGAAAAGTATGTTTGAATGCCGGAGGGGGAGAGAGTACTAGAGCATATTCTATTGAAACAACAAAAAAATCCTCAATTAATCGCATTATGCTGGAGAGAGTGCAAATCCCAAAGTGTCCAATGCAGCAGAATAACCAGCACAGCTGTCATAAAGTATGCTGACAAGTGTCATTGGGGAATAGACAGTTTGCAAAAAGTATCTCTGTACAGGAGCTATAGTGTTATGTTATAGTCAGCAACTTTCTCCCCCCAAAAAATCATCATATTGTCAAAACCAACAATCAGCAAGGAAATAAAAAAATAATAAAATATGAAAGCAAGACAAAAATGATATGATAAAATACTGTCAGACTTGTGTTTTGAAGTAATGTTTTTTAAAGTAATATCATTTACATATAGTTTATAGGAAAATAAACAGCAAAAGGCCATTCTAATCACTCTCTGTGTGACACATCACATAAAGGCCTTATTTAAATCGATTTGTTTCTTGTATATTATGTTATGCATTATTTATTACTAAAATAATACATAATAAATAAAACCATTCTTATGCAATACTTACATAATATCTTATTCTGAAATGTAAATTACACACCAAAAACCTAATTAGCCATTTGTTATATTCACCTTCGTGCTGTCACACAGAGTTTAAATCTATACACTGTGTATATGTACAAGGAGACTTTGGCTTATGTGGTGTATGGGGTTTATTGATGTTGCCTCAGTCGATGGAGAGCGTTTCAAAATGGGTCTCTGTAATCCTCATATACAATTCAAAAAGAGCATATTTAAACCTGCACAACCCCCCCACAGCAGCTGCCTCCACAGTCGAGGGAGAGAGATAGAGAAGAGCTGGAGGTAGAAAGTAGATGATGGAGGAAAGACAGTATAACAATTAATATAAGGAGACATTTTCCAATCAGTTTATGCCCCTGTGTGAAATTAAATTTCTGTTTATGTGCACGCTTTCATTGCCTGTCACTGACAGCCCTGAAAGCACCTGTGAGGGGAACGAGTTTTGAAGGAGTGAGGGGGTGCACACAAATCTTCTTACGCTTGAAATGTAAACACACCTGCCACCTTGCATATAACAGCAGTGCAACATTGGAAACCATATCTCTGTTTCACCAGATACACTTCACCTCAGTTTTTAGAACAGAAGTCTGCTTTTTATATAATTGCATGCAACACCCAGCAACAAATTATTTTCTTAATCAGTATTTTTGTCTTATTTTCAGTGAAAATATCTGAACATCCTTAAAACAAAATCTATTTAGTTGCGTAAGATATTATGATTTGTTTCCAGAGATTTTTTTGACCCCTTTGACAAATTCAGTTGATTAATTGAACGGATTAAGAAAAGAAATTAGATTTAGAAAAACTTAACCTTAATTCAGTCAAGTTTTTATGATGCATCGAGTTGTTTTGTTTTAATAAAATATTTGCTGGAAAACAAGACAAAAATACTGAAATAAAGAGTTTTTTCTGCAGACAGAGCAGTCTGTAAACAGCATTATTAGCACTCTGCTCTTACTGATTATGTTCAAGACCAGTGTGGTGTTTGCGAGGAGACTTTCTCTTTCCTAACTCTGATAATAAGGCCCTAACACAGGCAGTCGCATGAAACAGAGCAGGAAGACTCCTTAGAGAAAGCCTCATCTGGGTCTCATCTGAGCAGAGAAGATACAAGTCGGGCCCCTAACCCTAACCCTAGACTTTCACTCTCATAGTGAACTCACAAGACTAACCTGAGCAGAGAACAGTTGTCGAAAGTAAATACTAAATGTGTAAACACTAATATTTGAACAAAAATATTAGAGTAATTAGCCAAAAAAGTTATATAGATGTTGACAGATTCTTTTAGGTGCAGAGCTGTTGTGTTCTTCTAACAATCTGTGCTGTTTTTTATGACATCCAAAGGGACATCCAATTGCCACAGACAGTCCCAGCAGAGTACTATGAGTCTCAATGTTGCATCTCCAACAAATACAATAATCACTGACAATCTCTCTGCTAAGACTTCCCAGATAGAATAAATCCACACTCATTTAAGCACACAGAAAATCATTAAAGTTTCATTTACCTATACTTTTACTGGTTCATCTGAAATGTCCCTTTATCTAACTGTAAATACCAATGAGCAACATATTAATAAACATATAATTTAAAGTCATTTGGTACACAGAATCTTTAGGACAACCAGTCAATCTAAGACTAATATAGGCTAAACCAAGAGCCAAAATACAGGCCCTGACGGCTTCGAAGTTGAAAACAGATAAGAAAATCTCAGCTGAAGTTCTGCTAAAGCCGTCAGGGCCTGTTAGAGAGCCAGTATTTTATGTAACGGCAGTCTAAGGATTAAGTCAATGAGTCATGAGGCAAGTCAAGTGCCTTCACTTAATATAGCCGCTAATATAGTTGCTCTTAACCCTGAACTGCTCCTTCAAAGAGACGTCAGCCATCAGAATGTCAAACGGAGGAATATCTGGCAACACTGGTCCGTATGACAACATGAGCAGCACCGCATTCATTTAGAGACATTGCTATGAAGCCCAACTATTGATTTTGATCAAATATGACACTTTTGTCTTCAAATGTTACTTTTTTTATTAAAAGGATTCGTTTTTAGCCTAAGTGCCTGAACAATTCATTCCACTATGTGAACATGCTTAAACATTTAAACTTAAGCTACAGAGTGACTTACAATACAGCACTCAAAAAGAAAAGTCCATTGCCGCTAGTCAGTGGGAGTTTTTTTTTTTTTTTTTTTTACACAAGTCACATCATTAGTATCTTTTTCTGCAAACAGTGGATCCAGAGGAACACTGCTGCTGTATTTTACTGTGCTGTAATCATCACAACCCATGAAAGACTTCTCTGCACCTACAAAACATGCCTTAATGTTTTTTCCTTCAACAGTGTTCATCATGAATGCAAAGAATTGTTTCCCAAGGTGCTTATTTTAAACTTTATAGTCAAAAAACATGACTTTTGAGAATTGCATTAACACAAACACTATGCTTTAACATAATGTCTTATTTGATGAGTATTTATTCCTTATTGTAACATTGCTTAGTCTTTAAGTGATAGTTCACGCAAAATAAGAAAACTGTCATCATTTACTCACCCTCATGTCATTCCAAACCTGCATGACTTTCTTTCTATATGGAACAAAAACGAAGATATTTTGAAGAATGTTGGTAGCTGCCCATTGACTTCTCAAAATATATTCTTACAAAACAAAGTCAGTTAGCAACAACATGAGGGTGAGAAGATGACAGATTTTTTTTTTTTAAACAACACTCCATACTAAATTTGAAATAATGTTAATCATTATATGTTGCTGCATTTACAATACTAGTACACATTGCATTAGTGAGCAAAACACAGAAGGTAAGCCTGAAAAAATATTCTTAATAGGAAGATTCTTTACTTTATTGCTATAGTTTGTCTGGAAGTAGATATTATATTTCTATATTTTTATATATTCTACATCAGTTTTATACTTTTCAATGTCAAGTCAAGTATAGATTTTTACCATGATGAAACACAGATGGAAAGAAAATGAAATCTTTTTTGGAAATGACAAATTAAGAGAATACGCCTTTACTAGTGGCGGTAGATGTAGAGAAGGTGACCTTGGACTCAACTAGACACTCTGTAGGCAGTTACAGCTCCTGCTGGACCTACCAGGAGGAAAACTATCTCTGCATATGGTTTCATTAATCATTAAGTCATTATGTTTAACTGTTAGATAGAAATCACTCTTAAGTAACACTAACAACCCGAGTGGAGTTTGGCAAAAAGATCCTGACAAAAAAGATTCTCTAGTCTGATTAAATAAATGTTAAACTCTTCAGTCTGAATGCCAAGCAGTGTGACTAAAATGGCTCAACTGCTGGCTAATACCATACCTATGGTGAAACATGGTGATAGCAGCATCATGCGGTGGGGATGTTTCACTTAGAAAATAAGCCTCAAGATTACAGATCACAGTCCATTTTGGCAACTCCGGCATTTTTGGCAAAATTTAAACAGAAAAAGCAGCAAGCAAGTGTAGCGTTTCATTCTTAAAAGGCTGTACCTTTGAAATAGCATGCTTCTAATTAAGAGCTGAAATTTGTTTCTTAATCATATTCAAATATTAAAAAGGTTAAAAGAACACTGCAGTCCATTCATTCGGGTTTAGTAAAGCTGGAACAGACCCGCGTTTTGAGCATATATACATTTTGGTAGTATATTAGGAAAGGATAGATACATCTTTTCTTTTAAGGGTTAAAAAAAGGATATAACATCCATGGAATATGATGAATTTGGATGGTTTGTTAAGCTTATATTACTATTATCTCGATGCATAATCTCAGTGCATTGCACAAATGCAGAGTCAATTTACAAATGACATCAATAATACAAAACTGCACTAAAACAGCAAGCACAAACAATTTATCTCCTTCATCCATGGAATTCCAACTAATGTAGTGAAGGGGGAGGGGGTTCTCTAGCTGATTAATGTAAGCTGCTGTAAAGCTGTTTATCTGGTGCCAGAATCATGCCAATTTGTCATTGTAAACCTACTAGTGAAAGTGAGGCAGTTGGAGGACGCCGAGTCGGTAACAGCTGGTTGAGGTGATGCAGTGAGGGGTAAAGCATCCGCAGGAGCTCCCTACTATAAGCTACGGTCGCCATGGCAACACTGGGGGAAATTAGGTGTTAAAGGAGTATCTTGTTATGCAAAAAAGAACAATGCACCAGTAATTTGGTTTTGTTTTGAAAGTTGGACAGTAGATATCCACAATAATCCGAGTGTGAAAACATTGCATGCTTGAGTGTTTTTATAGTGTCATGACATATCAGTCACTATGTTATACTACAAAAACACTGTAGCTTAGCTTGTGTGTGTGTGTGTGTCTATAATGTGTGACAGTGTGTGATTTAAATATTCAATTTAATATTTAATGTTTTTTTTTACTTTTAAATGTACTATGAATACATGCTGTCCGACCAGTTAGATTGAATATCAGTTAACTGTAAAATACCAAAGCATAAGTTTTAGCTGCCTGCTTTAATAACACCTTCTCAGTATCTGAAAAGATCCCACTCCTGTATGTGGGACAGCAGCTTCAGTGCCCTGGGTGGAATTTAGAGACAAAATGATGATTTCAAAGGAAGCTTATTCAGCTGTAACAATCCGATGAGGAATTCAGTCTCAGGTGGTGGTGGAAGTTTGCAGTCGGTCTCTGAGCAGAGGGGATTTTCTAACCTCTAGTTATTTCCTTTAAGCTTCACTGCATCTAACAAAAAATCATTTGAAGTTGCGAAATGTGTTTATTGTGTATATACTGTATACATCAAATAGATAAATAATGTTAAGAATGGGTTTAATGACATTATAACTGCTGTGTGATATAGGATTTTTTTTATTTACTCACCTACTAACATTATATTTTGACAACGTCTTCTACATAGATGCTGAAGGACAATAAAAAACACTTTGGATAAATAATACACAGAATATATAACATGAGCTTTTGTAATATTAAGTTAAATGTGAAAACATATTATTATTAATAATACATAACAAAATAGGCATTTCATTTGTATAAGGAAAAACAAACGCACACTTCTTCCTTCGTTTTGTAGGATGTACTGCTCTCCAGTCGACTGGTGTGGGTGAAAATTATGACTATCTGCAGAACAGCAGCTCTATCATTAACCTGTCAAAGCCATTGTGGTTGGAGTTCTGTGAAGCATCGCCATTCAAATGCAGAAAATATCACGCTGTTATTACACTGTGCTCCCGACTTCTGGAGGTCACTCGTGATATGATATCAGATGTGAGGATTTTCTAGGCCCTGCAGGGAAGTTCATCAGATTTCAGCTGGTGGATGGGTCTATCACGAAACTCTTCTGGGCTGGTGCACCGAAGTCTTTGCAGAGGAGAGTGATTAGCCCTCGTCTGGGCTACGTAATGTACCAGCGAGTTGATGCTGCAGTCACATTTCCATGGGTTGTCGTGCAGAAACACCTGCTTTAAACCTGAATCAATCAGAGATGTGATTAACACGTTACTCTTAACAGATAAGAATAAAGAATTATTTGTATTTGTTTTCGACCACAAAATATTGTTACATTCTCTTTTCTGCTAATTAGATTATCTAGATTTTTTCCATTTATTTTTAGATTTGATATTTAGAGTTACATTTTTAAGACAAAATGATATAAATGTTCAATTACACTGCACTCCATCTAGCTCAAAATTACTGAAAATGTTTACTACAGAAGGCCAAAAATCAAGCTTGATTTTTCCATTTATTTTTAGCTTTGATATATTTAGAGTTGCATTTTTAAGATAAAATGATAAAAATGTTCAACTACAGCTCAAAATTACTATGGAAGGATAAAAATCGAAATTGTTTGAGGGTCATGGGCCAAAAGTAAATGTTGCTTTATATCTAGCTATATTATAATTATTTTTAAATCAATGATATTCTTTACATTTCAATTTAAAAAATGTTAAAATAAAAATGGTAACTAAAAAAGAAGATATTCTGTGTTGTGTATTTGAAGTATGTGTTTTTCTTCTTTTTCCTATTTGTTTTTTGTGATACAACAGTGTGGGCCAAATCAAAGGTCATCACTGGCCAACTTTGGCCCACGGCCTCTAGTTTGAGCATCTCTGGTCTAGATGAACGCATAAGCTATGTTAATAGCCCCTAAGAAATGAGTCTGATCGGGGTCGGAGGAACCTAAAACTAGCCTAATAATTTTTGGTTGTCTTAGAACTGATAGCCAACTAGTCATTCAGGCAACCCACATACTAGTCCTACTTCTTACCCTGCATGTTGGCTAGCATGTTTCCGTCAATGGCATGAAGCCGATTCCCACTTAAGCCCACGTGAGTAAGTTTAGGTGTGTGGCGGAACACGTCAGCTGGCAGACTCTCAACTTCATTCTTTCTCACATAGAGTTCCTGCAGGTTGGAAAGACCTTCTAGCGTGGCCGCAGTAACTGTGGAGAGAAAATTGTTGTCTAGCACCAGCATCTCAAGACCAATCAGGGACGCAAAGGTCCCATCTTGGATATTCTTAAGCTTGTTGTTGTCCAAATTGAGAAAAAGCAGCTCGTCAAGTCCGACAAAGGCTTTGGGTGAGATGCTTTGGATGTGGTTCAAGGCTAGATCCAGGACTTTGAGGGCAATCAGAGGCTTGAATGTATTTGGTGGGAGAGCAGTGAGGGTGTTCAGGGGCAGATCCAGCTCTGAGAGGTTCCTCATGCCAATGAACATGTTAGGTTTCAGGCTAGCTATCTGATTCTGGCCCAGCATGAGAAAGCGTAGGTTTAGGAGATCTTTGAAGCCCTTCACTGGGAGTTTGGACATTCGGTTTCCTTGCAGATTCAGAAGCATCAGTCGCTGGGCACCAGAAAATGCTCGAGGGTGTATTGATTTGATTGAGTTTCGCTCTAAGTTTACGCTCTCGATTTTAGGGACGGAGCTCAGGATGTTGGCTGGGAGATCCTGCAATACATTTTCACCTTGAAAATGAAGAAACAAAAGGAAGCGAAAGAGGTGGGTTTAATAAGTTGTGCTGAAGTAAACATCATTATGCTCATACTAAAGGTAAACAGAGTACAAAAGTCGAGTTCCAGGAGTAAAAATCCCATTCATTTTCTCCACAGGGGAATTGCTTTTTAATGAATAACTTATAGGAGAAACTTAAGGGGAAAATACAGCTGAAAAAGTAGACAGGCACCATTGCGCTCTATATAAAGACAATACCTCAAATTCTGCAGCTGATTTACATAGATTTTAAATGATGAACCAGAGCTTTAGCTAGAGACCAGAATATAATAGAGAGTTGAGGGTATGTTGAGGCACTTTTGAGGCAAGCACCTAGCAACCACCCAAAATACCCTAGCAAGTCCTTAGCAACCACACAGAGCACTCTAGTAATGCTCTAATATCCATTTCAAATACCTTAGCAATGGCCTTGGAACCATTCATAACACCCTAGTATTATTGTGATGGCTGTCATCTACATTTTCTTCAGAAGATGTAAAAATATACTTATTCAATTAAAAGAATACCATTCGTTTAACTTGTCCATTCTTCACTGTAATACCACACAAATTACTACACAAGTTTTAATCCAAGTGAGAGGTTTGGGTCTGAGCTCTAGGTCAGGAATAATAACTAATGGACTAACAGTGTAACCATAGTAACCATCAAATTACCATAATTATTGTCATTATTACTACTGTAAAACATAGGAATACTGAATTTCCTTTAAGTGTACATTGCTTCAGTGTACTTTCAAAATTGTCATTGTTATATGTATGTA